>NC_039245.1:8930995-9230995 GCF_003368295.1 Carassius auratus | reverse complement strand
CCTTCTTATCAATGTTTCTTGCAGGTGTAGACCTCTTCCTCACGGAGGCAGGTTTGACACTCGACGTGACAGCACCAGCGGACCTGGCAGTGGCAGGAGAGGGTGGTGAGGTGGAGGGCCGTGTTGTAGCCCCATCCACAGCACAGGCTGCTGCAGCTGGTGTCCTTTGAACATGGTCTGCCGGCCGTCCCGGGCGAGTAACGCGACGGCCTGCAAAAGCTGGGCGACTCCTCAAGAAATACCAGCTCGGTGGGTCGTGGGCGGGGACCCGTGTTGCTATGATGCCGTGGGCTTGCCAGCTCGCTCTCCCCAGTGGCGGAGTTGGTAACACTGTGCACTCGAACGGCTGTGTCATAGCGGAACTTCAGCAGGTGGCCTGTGTCTTGAAACAGGGAGAGCTGCTTCCAGCATGTTCTCACAGCACATGAACCGGAGACACCGTGACATTTACAAGTAGTCTTAAGACCACTCTTCACCGCCTGAGAGGAAAAGAAAAGACAGAGGTGAACACATGAACACAGTACGCCAAATACAACACTATGATCCTGTGAAAATGAGACAGAAACTAAGAAATCCGAGGCGACTAAGGGAGGATTCGATATGGGATGCTGAAATTTGGTCTCACTTTTTGGATTGGCTATGACCCTTTCACCAGGATATCTGGTACTGAAGAAGACTTTAAAGAGAAACAATTGATTTTTAAAGAGTTATTCACACTTCTGTGATTTTAATTTTTTTCTTGTCCGGTGATTAAATGATGAAAAAAAAATGTCCAGAGCCCAAGCCTAAAAAATTACTGTGAGTTTCACTAGAGTATACTCGAGATTCACAAGAGTATACTCAAGATTAACACACAAATCATGTGTGTTTTCACTCTTGGTGTGAACAGACCTTTTGTTAGTGATTTATTTTCATTTGTTTCATATTGCCTCGGAGTAAGATCAGTGGTTCTCAACCAAGGGGCCAAGACAAACTTCCAAGGGGGCGTCAAGATGACAATTCAACTTCAAATTATTTCTTATTTTATTTCACACCTCAACAACAGTTATTTCTTTAAGGAATCCGGATTCCTGTGGCCTCGGAAAACTGGGATAAATGAGGTTTTAAAACAATATTTTCTAGACCCTGTCATGTAAATAGTCATGTAAATTAAAATCTTAAAGCTTTGAATAGATAAATGAATATAGATTATTCTAGTTATGCCAAGCTCTAAAATGTTTAATTGTTTAGATATTATGAGTTCAAATATAATTTTTTTAATCCTACTCCTTAATTCTTAATAAAAAATTATGAACAACAAAAAAATTAATGGGGCCTTCAAATATTGGAAAAATATTAATGTTTTTAAAGAATAAAGTTTTGATACCTTTGGAGCTTTGGTGTTGCCGACTTTACATTTAAATATTTTTCTGCTTGTTTCTTGGTCGAGCATCCAGTTGTGCACATGTGTGTGCTTTTTGCCTGCTTCTTTTTTGTTGCCTTCAAATATTGGACAATTATGGGCCTTGGAGTCCAAAGCATCGAGAACCACTGGCCTAGAAATAACTATTTTACATGTTTGGGAGTGTCACTTGAATACACTGGTTTTGATTATCTTAAAATGGGGAGGGAAATGAACATAGAAGTTTGTAAAAGTGGGACAGCATGTTATCCAAAGTTGTTCAAGTAATTCAGCTTATACTAAGACTCCATAGCCCTGAGCTAAAAACATTGGGTTGACATGGTGTAGATGATGGATGCAGGGGGAATCCCTGAGCTGGCGGTCTTCCAACTCTGACCTGCACCTCTTGAAGACCACCATCCCTGATCTATGCTCAGATCAGCACATTTCCATCTTTGAACCTTCTGCTCTCTCGCTCTCTATTTTCAATTTAGAAGTATTGGCATTCTGAGTTTGGGAGTCAAATCTCATTGTTTAGTCTATCAGAAAGTGCCCAGGGTGAGATGGGGAGGTCAAATGGTCGATGGGCGTGTTCCACCCTACACAGGTATGAGCTCCCACCCCAGGGCCACCTGAGCAATACAGAGGAGAAGCAACGGAGAGAATCTGAAAGAAGGGAAAACAAGACCTCAGCCACCTTTGCTTGTTTTTGTTAACCGCCATCTGTGGCCTGAGGTGTCAACTCTGGAAAACAACAAAACCGGAGACTGATAAGATAAGATCCGAGTTTGTCCAGCTATTCTTTTCTTACTCTTTCTCTGAACCTCATAAACCTTCCCCCTTTTTCGTTCTCTCTGTCTTTCCCTGAGGCTTTCAGTTTCCTGGTAACAGAACTTTTTCGAGGGTGTTTATGAAAGTCTGGGAGAGTGGCGGCGATGGCGGCAGTGGCAGCAGTGAGACTTGTAGAGTGGGAGGCATACAGTAGGTGGAAAAAATGCTCATATATTACAGAGGCCTCTGTATAATCGCCCTCATGGGAGACCTCTAATTTTGAAGAGGGTCCTCACAGCAAGCGCTGTCATGCCTGGACCAGGGGAAGGAACACCTGGCTCCACAGAGCTGGCCAATACCTGCTCATCTACCGGCCTCACCCCACCCACTGAACTCTCCTTTGGGCTACAATAAACTATAAGACTGCACCACATCAACCAAGAGAGGATGAGAAGGTGTGAGACAGTTAACCCTTACAGATGTTCTCTTCTATGAGTTTTGGAGGAAAATGGACCCTGAACACTTTTTAAAATAAAGATAACATATTTGCATATATGGTTCCCAAGAAAATCTGCATACAACTGTAATATTCTCTGTAAAAATGTTCTTCTGGCATTGTTGCGAAAACCTCTTTTGTAACCTTATCTAACTTTGATTATATTTTTTTATGTTAATATCTTGCATCTTACCCGGATCCCGACGTTAATGTTGTGAGCATCGATTTGGGCACGCAGATCCTTGCTGACCCGTTTTTGCCCCAAGAATTTCTTGAGAAACTTAGTGCTGTATTTGAGGTTGTCCCCGCATACACCCCACTGCCAGGCCTCGCGCTGCTGTAGACCAGGAGAATCGTCGCAGGTGCAGCGCTCCATGCGCCCTGAGCTGCACGCTTTGGCCAGCGCGTGAGACAACGCTGCTGACGACACCGCGTGCAGAAAAGCCGTCTCCTTAAAGCCTAAAGAAGTGATGCACTCATGAGCAAATGTGTTAAATGTGAACATCTCTTTTTACACATTAAAAAGTATACACGTAAAAACATTCGTGCTTTTGAAAAATATGTTTTGAATCACGTAGGCTACATTGATGACGACTCACTCCAATAATATCAGTAACGTAATAAAAGATTTTATATGTTATAAATCGCCTCAGTGGGGTGACATGCTGAGTCCACATGACAAGCTAAATACTAAGCACTAATTGGAATATTAATAAAAAATAAGCATTACTTATTACAAATAATGCAAATCTCAAATAGTAGGCTACCAATTACTGATAACAAAATGGGTGAGTATAGGCATGTCCACAATAATATAAATATGGATCTTTGTTTCTATGCGTCATTTTTTCTTTTAAAATAGTACATTTCTATTACCACATTAATACATTTAAAACTCACTTCATGTAGATTTTAAACGAAAATGCTTCCCTTATCATGCCTGCAAAATGGATTTATCTTACATTTAAACACTATCATGAACTAGCTCCAACTTTTCCAAGTGTTAAGTGCAGTGTTTTGTCACGATCCTTTAAACATAATCCCTCCTTCCAACCTCCTCTTATTGTTTGTTTGCTTAGATCAGAGCTGAGACCAGGCGTGTATTTTGATCCAATTCATTATTATTTTGACTGAGTTTTTCTGTCAGATGAAAGCGCTCGATCAAGCCGCCCTTTTCCTCTGAGAACTGAGTGCTTTTCCGCGAGATAAAAATACTTCAACTGGCCCCGCGAGGCCCAACCGCACAGGGATTCCGCGCTTCCCAAGTCCCTAATTACCAGCGGACTGACCTACGCATGGCTTTCACATTCACATCCTGCACATTACGCACATGTTCGTTTGGAAGCAGGCACCACATAGAGGTTTATGCATAGTTGTTAATGCTAAAAGCATTCCCTTTCTGACAAATAAGTAGGCCTACTGACTAATTTAAGGCTACCAAACAGCAAATTATACAATTGTGTTTTGTGGTTTTTAAATTCATGTATTTTAGTGGATATATTTTATTTGAGAGAGAAATAAAAATTAACAATTCAAACAATTTCATAAACAACAGCTTATAATTTCATGACCTTGAGAGCAAGGCTAAAGTTGATGAACTGTCAACCCTATCATAGCTACATTCTAACATTTGCAAAAAAAAAAAAAAAAAAAAAAAAAAATTGGAACACCAATATATTGTGCGAATGGTCTCACAACGTACCTCGTTTTAAAAGGCTTCCACGGCCGTCCATACTACAGTTCCAGCGCTCGTTGCGGAACTGATAGCGGCACTCCAGGAGGCTGAGACGGACAGATTCCCTCAAAGTCTCCGCCAGCCCCGGTTCTCGCCGGCACAAGCGTTTTTGCCGGCGCGTCAAAGTCATCTGCTCGCATTGCTTCAGGTGCGCTTTACTGTTCGGAGGCTCGTTGGCAAATGGACTGGCCAGAAAAACCATGGGCTCGCGACCTGTAAGGCTAAAGACAACATGCACAATACAGTCACTGAAACTCTTTACATTTAAACCATTCAATTATTTTTTCAGCGGGGGGTTCATTTTGATTTGTTTACAAACTCCATCCATACATTTATACACTAAAATAGACCTTCAAGACCTTTTAGAACATCACATAAAGTGTAAAACGTTTTCATCATAATGTTATGAAACATCTTTGTTTCATTTTAACTTGTCACAATTATTTATCTAACCCCAATTTCCAAGAGTTTAAACTTTGGCTCTAAAGTTATTGTATTTGAAAACTTAAGGCAGCAAATTAACTTTTTTTTCTAGAATGCACGAGTGATGGCACATGTACTTTGAATATGTTTAAATACCTTATTTGAATAGTCGTGTTTGAATAGAGAATGCACCAAACTGCACGTGCTCTTTCCTCAGTCACTCAGTATGCTATCGAGCGCCCTTGGCTTTTTAAAACGCTACTGTGGCTCTTAACAAACTTAAGCACTCTTAAATAAATCCCATTGCACTGTGTTTTTACGTGTTTATAGGATTCTTATTATAAAAACCATCGGGCAACTTCCTATTAACGTAAGCCAGAAAGATCTTAATTATCAGGTAGTGCGAGGGTAAGGACGCGGTGCCAAACCATCAGAAAACATCTGGATCTATACACTGCACTGCGCTCAACTGCGATAATCGAAACAACAACTATATATATCATTATATATCAAACTTTCATTATATATATATATATATATATATATATATATATATATATATATATATATATATATATATATATATATGATAATGGTGTTACTTGCAGCTACTTGTAGCAAAAAGTCTAAGCTTGCACATTCAAAAAACTTTAGATCTTTTTAAAATACCACCTTCAACAAATAATTATTTATTATTGCCTCATTTGATTGTTACAGACAAAATGCAACGTAGGTTTTAAACTTGATTAAACATACAAGATATGCGTAATTGCGCATGGGATATCTAACATCACCAAATATCTCCACCTGTTGCCGCAATCTAAAATGATTATATTCAGTGTAAAATACAGCAATAACGCACTTAGAGGCTATTTCAATTAATTCCGAAATGACAGAGGACAAAAAAAGTCTTTGCTGACCCGAAATAGGCTGCTGCGTGGGAGAGAAGGATGCAGAGGGCAAAAAGTCGCAGGGGACAGGCAGTCCTCGGAAGCCCGGTGCACATGATGACGGGTCGACGCTGCTCTTCATTGCGCTATCTGTCCGTGTTGAAATCCCTGCTGTGCTGGACAGCTCAACTTCTTAAAGGGGCAGAAACTCCTTTCAGCCCTTGGGGAGGCGCGGTCCCGAGAGGGGTGAGGTGCGTCAGATTATTGAATCATCAGTCCATTTATCCCTAAATATTAGCAGGTGCGTTTACCTTCTGAAGGGCTCATGTTTACTTAGGGGTGATTCAGACAACTTTCCTTTTCTTTCTAATCTGGATTATTGTGAATTATTTTATGGATTAATTATCTGATATATTTTCCTCCGGTTTCACAGATATTTTAAAGCTAGTCCCAGATTAAAATGCATGTTTGAGCTGTCTCAACTGAAAATATATATAAAAAATGGCAGTTAATGTTCGGTCTCAAGATGCACACATGTAACGTTTTCCTCTGAGGCATTTTTATGTTAATTTAAACAAGACCTCGTCCTGTTTTAAAATAATCCGTTTGCATTTTCTATAGGTCCCAGATGGACCGTCCCACACCTAACACATTTAATATCACACTTAACACATTTAACAATGACAAATGCTGGAACTCAACACAGTTTTTTATTTAAGCTTTGAATATTTAAATTCAAAACACTTAACACACATTTTTACCATTAAAAGTTTAATTCATAATTCATTCACCTTCTAGAGTTCACTTCCGAAATTTTCAGTCTGTTTAATACATATGATGTATAATGTTCGACAGCGTATTCTCGGTCCATATAGACATATACTGATATCGGTTGGCATTGTTGCCTTAACTTTTTCTCATGGCTTGTGTGATGTTGCATTGTAATCGGACTTTTTCATTCACGTGCGTTTATTATGTGTGACGTCACACCGTTGCACTGGAGCGGTAAATACCAATTAAATAAAACAAAATAAAACAAAAGAAAACAGGAGAAACAGAATCAAACCAAAGAGATACGATAATCTCAGCAAAGATTTCAAGAAAAGTAATTTATATAAATTGATTAACACATTTGATTAACACTGGTCCATACAACCTGAGGCATTGCTGCCTCCAAAACATTTGGATATTTACAATATAAAAACTTATATGATTAACTTACACTTGATTATATATTCTGTTTTGTCTACCATTGGTTTGCACACATCATTTGCACAATTGCAAGTAATTACCTCATGTGAGTCACTACCACTAGCCAAAACCTGTTTGTTCAACATTTAGTTTTTGTACTTAATTTGGCTGTCAAAGTACTGATAACAAGGAGACAATCAAAACACATTTATGAAAATGGCATTGTAAATACTTTATTCCTAATGCAACAGTGGATTAAACAGCAGTTTTAACATGCATAATAGAAGAGGTGACAAGCTTGATAAACCATCAGCATACTGTTTTCTTAAGTGGACACAGAGTATGTACAAAGAAAGTTGAATAAATTAAAAAAGAGAAGATTTTATGCTTCTGACAAATATTTCTGATGACCCTTTTTACATGGATACTTAGATGTGCTAGATGATCTGTCAAATACTTAATAGTGCAATGGTGCTTGGTGCATTTGGTTTGACACACACTTTAATTATGAAATGAAAATGTACAGAAATGTATTTTTCAGAATTATAAGACGTAAAAAAAAATAGTTTCGCCCTTGGAAAATGTATTTAGTACTATTTAGTATAGTGGTATTTAGCAGTAGAAAATCTCTTACTTACCATTATGAAAATGTTTGACATAAAACACACATAAATGGAGGAATATTGGCAAAAGTGATGGTTTTGCATATAACCGCTGTTAAACAGGCCATCCGGTGCTTCTTGGTTATTTCCGCTACATGCTGTCCATAGTTTTTCATCTAAGTGGGAGATCTAAACTATCTTCGTGGTGAGTGTGATTTAATATTGCAGATTTTCACATACCAGAACGTACCATTTTATAATTAATTCATAATATATAATTATTATATAATTTTTTTCCATACAAACTGTCTTGGTATCTTTTTTATTGGCATCAAAAATAAATAATTGAATAAACATGGAAATAATTCAGAATTTGAATGTCATCATCACTAAGTTGCTATAAGTCTTATTCAGTATATACTGAGTGTCTTTTTACTCTTGTTTAATTCTAACACCTTGTTTACAAACTGTGGCTCCATTCTCATTTCCTCAGCATCATTAACACTCTGGCGTCTTTGATGCTGAAGTCGTCACTAAGCACAAGATATAATGAGCTAATCATGGCTGATCTTTCATCTCAGTTCCTCTTGCCTCCATCAGTGATTGACCAACAGGGCTCCACATTTCCCTTATGATGTCACCTTCTTTGTCTAAGACCACCACCTTTATGACGGAGGTGTGCCAGGTGCACTTCATGCTTGTGGTAACCAGTCCAAACAACTCTGCTTCTGAAATGCGAACAGTGTGGGTGAATATAAAGTTTAAGAGGTGGCACATTCATCTTTCTATCATTAGTGTTGGATTCTTGAATAAAGATTAATTAGTTTAGTTTAAAATAGTTTTGAGGTCTTTGAAATGATACAGCAGATAACACTTAAACTGATACTAAATTTAAGAATGTTATGCATATCATTATTAAAATAAGTGTATCTTGTTGACAGCAAAACCTTGCATACCTGACTCTAGATCAGTGCCACTGTTGGTTGATGAACTTATATTATTTTAGGAAGTTAATTCTTGAGAACTTTGTTTCTCACACTCCTCAAAAAAAAAAAAAAAAAAAAAAAAAAAAAATTATGTTGTGTTGATATGTTTTTAAAATGGAATTATCATTCCAACAATTGGCTCATTTATGTATTTTTTAGGTCTGAACTCGAAAAGGCCCAATTTGGTCATATTTCTTTGTCACTGCTGTTTGGTGTTTCTTGAAAGAAGCTTCAGCCTAAAAATAGAATTAGCTTAATTTAATGGCAGATTCTCCAGGTACCCAGCTTTTATGTGAACAGTCCACTGCTTACACATCCGAGTATAATTTCAAATAAATAAATCAACAACAAAAAGAGTAGCTTTCAGATCTTCGGTGAATAGCCAGTCGTTGTGGCTTCAGTGGACTGGCAATTGCTTGGTTTTGTCTTATCTGCAGCACCCTCTGCTGACTGGACTTTATCTCCACACGTGGTAAGAATTGTTAGTACCCATGGTAAATATGAACAAAGAATTGTTAATCATGTTGATCTTTTATTTAAAAAATAAAAAAAATCAATTGCAAAATCACAACAATCACAAAATTATAGACACCCAAAAATTCTTATGAATAAAATATCTGTGAGGTATATTCCCATTCATATTTCAGCAGCATCGTGAACACACTCACAACAGACCCGGAAGAGAAGACAATGCTGAATAAAGTCGTAGTTTTATTTACTTTTATGTATATTGGAACGACACCAGGGTGAGTCGTTAATGACACAATTTTCATTTTTGGCTGAAATAACCCTTTAATGTTGTGGGTCTATATTTCTGCTGGAGGTCCTCGACATCTTATTTAAATGCATGGCATCATTAATTCTATCAAAAACCAACGGGTACAAAATCTAAACCTGACTGCCTCTGTTAAAAATCTTTTAATGGGCCATGTTTGGATGTTCCAACAAGACAATAATCTCAAAACAAACCTTAAAAAACAACACAAAAATCGGTCACTGAGCACAAAACTAAGCTTCTGTTATGGCCATTTCAGTCCTCTGACATGAACCCTGTAGAAAATGAGTGTGGTGAACTGAAGAGGAGAAGCTGGGGATCTGAAGGATCCAGAGAGTTTCTGGATGAAGGAATGGTCACTGATCTCTTGTCAGGTGTTCTCTAACCTCATCAGGCATTATAGGAGAAAACTATAATACTATTTTATACACTATTTTAGCAAATTGAGGTTTCAAAAAGTATTGAATAAAAGGGAACCGTTAATTGTGTCCAATGTGTATTAGAGAAAAACATTTATTTCATAATGATATTTTCCCCCATTTTAAATTCTTATTCTACAGTGAAAGGTTTGATTTTTGTGATTTAAAAAAAAATTGATCAAAAGGATTTACATTGCAGATTTATATCAACAGACTTTGATCATATTTACCATGGGTACCAACAAATCTGACCATGTGTGTATATTCTGCAGAATTAAGCTGTATCGCTCAGTGGATCAAGAAGAATATACCGTCTGATAGACTATTGATTTTATGATTTGATGCTATTCATATATTCATGACCAGTAGGTCATCACAATTAAAGACAAAAATGACTAATAAATAAATAAAGTAACAAAAGGAAAAGTGTTAAACAAGTATGTTTAAATAATGTTATATAAGTATCTGTGTTATTTAATATTTTATTTAATATTTTACATTTTAATTTTATTTAAAGTTTTAGTAATTTTGTTGTTTTTGTCTTTTTTTCATTTACATTTTATTCTATTTAATTTTAATTTTCTTAATATATATCAGATGTGTATTATTGTCCTGGCTACTAGTTAAAATAAAAGTAGTTCTGTTATTTATTTTATTTCACTTAACGTTAAATGGTTTAATTTTTCTGTATTTGTTTTGTTGTTGTTGTTGTTTTACCACAATAACCTTCCTAAGTATTTGCATAAAGGATTGAAGATATGAAAAAAGCCTTTAATTATTAGGCTATATTATTATTATTATTATTGAAGGCGACGGACGGTCGCCTGACACGTTGTAGCATCTTAGCCACTAGAGGGTAACCTCATACAGCACATGCCTAAATGTTAACGTTACAGGCTGCACTCAAAACAGCTATTCTGTCAAATATTTATAAAATCATCTTGCAACATAACCTTAAATTCAGTTATCCAGTAACTTTATAATTGGTAATCCCTCTGGTTAGCGCGGTTCGAAAACATGATGTCATCAGGGGCATACATTTGCTTAACGTTTTCAGGTCGACTCCTCTTTCTGTTTGCATGGGAAGAGGCTCGGCCCTCACGCCCGAGTGGGGCGGGGTTTCGCATACACTTTGTGCAACGTGATTGGACAGCACTTTCGCGAGGGCGGGGCCCATGACGCCGCTGACTTGGACTAAAGAAAGACGCCATTTTGTTTTTAGCGGCGAGGAGGAGAACCGGAAAAAAATTGTAGCGAAACTGCACTAAAAGGTAAATAATGGTGAAAGCGACACATTTTGCGTTGTCATTAGACCTTATGTATTACCGAGGTATTTTCATGTACACGTCGTCTACATTTGGCTAACAGAAAACCAGACTTCGGTTATGAATTATCATTTCTTTGGGAGGCTAACTGGCTAACTAACGGATGTTTGCTTAGATGATGTGGAACTGCACAACCAGTTCGCGCTTACTTGCCTCAATATACAGACATTTTCAGCGCCCCTTTTTGCGTAAATATGTTTTTACCGTTTTTGTATAACTCTTCGGGAGAGAGCGGAGTAAGATAAGTAACTAAGCTGCCAAATAAACAGTAGAGTGATCTAACGTTGGTTACCTTGCCTGCGCCCTTAGCACATAGCAGACGACAAGGTGTCGCTCCCGACACAAGCAGAACGCTCCCTTAATATGACGGTCTGCATTGTTTATGCGATCTAGTTCGTCTCGTAGCAGTGTAAATAGACATTTTTGAGAAACTGAACAGACTATTAGATCATAGTGAATTAAACTCGGGCACACAGACTCGTATGCAGGCACTGTTCGTCGTCTATCAATGTGAATGATTCATAGGCCGTGTTTGAGATCGTTCGGCACGAAGAAACGGACGTTGATTCTGTTTCGTGTTTCAGATGTTAAGTATTTGTTTTTGAGAGTTCGCCAAGAAGTGATGCTTGTATAATTGTTGGTAAGAGGCTCTGTGTTTATCTCGAGTGGTTTGTTTTTGACAAGCGAGAGCAGGTTTGATCCAGTCTTTGGCCTCATAAGAAATTAGAAAACAGTATGTGACGCCAGCACTTTTAATAATGCTAATTGCTTTTGATTGTGAGAATTAAAAAAATACAATAAGTGATAGAATGACATCTTTCACTATTCTATATTACTAGCAGGTGTCAAATACCAGGTTTCTACTGTAATGCATGACGGCATCGATCGAGTCGAATATTGTGTAATCGTATATCTCTGGTAATAATAATTCATTTAACCCCCATTCAGTTCTTTGTCAGATTGGAAAACTAAATATGTTTTTATACGCGTGGTTGTACCACTTTGAATGAATGACTGACGTGTTGATTTTTAGTTTGGAAGCATTTCTCGCTTTTATTGGTGGTGTCTGTCGCAACATTGAAACTGTGGATAGGATCAGATGTTGTCATGTGATTTTTCTCTGGCCTCTGTTATACTCTCACTTCCTAGTATGCCTGATAAATGTGTTGTCCTAACAATTTCAGTCTTTGATCTTTTTGCACGTTTGATGAGCATTTTCATTTCCATATAGTAATACCTTATATTTTGAATTAATGTTCTTTTTAACTTTTTATTCATCAAAGAATCAAAAAAACAAAACAAACAAAACCATTGTAACAATAAATCAGCATATTAGAATGATTTCTTAAAGATCATGTGACACTTTATACTGGGGTAATAACTGCTGATGGAAATTCAACTTTGCATCACAGAAAAAAAAATATTTGAAAGGATATCAAAACAGAAAACATTATTTTATATTGTAAAAACATTTTTCAAGATTACAGTTTTTTTCTGTATTTTGGAGCGAATCCCACGTTCACACTCGCTACACTCACGCAGCCTGTTTTGTAATGTTTGGTTTTATTCTCTTCATGGCCCTGCACCGCAAATCTGCACAACCTGCGTCGACTCGCACCTAGCTCGGCGTTTAAAACTAATGTAAATTCATACTAACTGCTTGCTAACATTTTCCACTTGTTCTTAAAATCTGTGTTTCACAGCCAACACATAGGCTTTGGCTTTTTGGCTAGGTTTGAAGGAAAAGAGCACTTTTAAATAAGGCAATAATTTTAAAGTTCTTAATTAAAGTTCTTTATGAACCGCAGGATTGCTTGTAATAAAGTTTTAAATGCCAAAGGCAGTAGAGCTGACTGTTTCTGTCAATGGTATGTTTTAAGTTAGAGTGTTTGTGATAACGTAAGAAAAGTAGTTTAAATGTTTTGCTTTAGCAATACAATATATAAATCTAGAAGTAAATGCAAAAGTAAAATGCAATGAATAATTTATGAAAGATTGTATTACTGTACTGTGTGAAAAAAGAATCAAAATGTTGAAAAAGCATTTTGAGTAACAATATTTTGGATTTAAACAGCCACAGATCAGGAGCTGACTCCTGTGTGAAAGCACAGTCCGTGCTGCTTCTGTACCACACATGGACTACATATGCACTACAAACAGAGTATATGTGAACCTCACATACAGCTCACAAAATCAGGCATGCACTGGTTAATCTATTGTGCAACAATTACACGATTATATAGAAAAGAAAAAAAAAATACAGTGCATGATCAGATATTTAGGTGAATTTTTTTTTTATCTTTTTGAAAAAAATTCTAAAAACTGCCCCCCTCTACCCCTAAAACGAAAAGGAAAGAAAAAAATCCTCTCGCAAGAGTCAACTAAAAGAGGAATTGATTTTGTAAAAATGAAATTCAGGCCCTGAATAAATGTCTAAAAATCTTGATTGGATCATTCATCACTATAAATAATTCTACATGATGAAAAGAAGGCTTTAAAAAGATTGGTGTCTGTGATCAGGTACTGCTTTCAGTCATCGAAGATCGATGATTGATGATTGGCATAAAAAAAAATCCTGATTGGAGCACCCCTAGTATCTTTTGCTGCTGAGTTATCCACTAATCTAGTTTACAATAGTATTTTTGTCATAGATTGATTATATATATTTTTTTTTCATTTGTTATTTTTCATTAAAACAAAGTTGTCTGTATATGGTAGATTGTGTTTAACACACAAAAGAGTGATGATCAGGTCAGCACAGAGAAGTATAGAAATTCTACATTGATAAAAAAAAAAAAAAACCTGCACTAGTATTGGATTGGATCGTATTGGCAGATTAATTATCGGATCACTTCTGAAAAAAATGGTATCATTGCATCCCTAGTAGCTGATTAATCAGAGCGATATATACACAAACATTCAACAGTTCTTTCTTTTCTCGATTACTGCGATTATTCTAGCTTCAACTTTCACTTTGCTTGTGGAATGTAGTTTTAAGTGTTTTTATGCAAATTTAGACTTCAAATATATGGTTTGTTAATAAAGGTGTAGCGTCTATTTGAAAATTGCTTAGCTTTTGGAGACATGAGCTTCAGGGCTTAATACTTTTGTAAAGTCTTTTGTAGTGTTACAAACTATTTGTGTTTCAAATAAATGTTTCTCTCTTGAACTTTGTTTATCAAAGAGTCCAGAAATGTGAAACAAACAAACCAAAAACTATTTTCTTTCTTTTATTTAACTGATGATGAGCAGCACATCAGCATATTAAAATGATTTCTGAAGGATCATGTGACACTGAAGACTGGAGTAATGACTGCTTTGCATCACAGGAATAAATTAATTTCGAAATATATTGAAATATAAACTAGTTATTTTGCATTGTAATAATATTTAACAATATTACTTTATTAAACTAATGTAACCTTGGTGCAGTGTTAATTTCGTTGACTAAATATTTTCGTCATTATTTTCGTCACGAATATATTTTTGCCGACGAAAACGAAACGAAAACTAAAATAGAAGGCACTGATGGAGACTAAAACTATGACTAAATTGATTGACATTATCGTCAACGAATAAAGGACGAGACGAAAATAGACTGTGACGAAAATCAAATCAGCAGACGGGAGAGATACGAGGAATGAGCAAAAGAACCGGCAAAACAGAACAGACTGCATGAGAGAAGAGAACCAATCAGAGCCTGACTTATTGAGACATGAAGCGAAGGTTTTCAGTTTTTATGAGCTCCCGGGAAGTCGGCATTCGAAGAGGTGATAGGGACTTTAAGCAACAGCCTCTGGTGGAACGGCCATTCTGGCGTTGCATTGCGCCTGCGCGAATTTAACTGCTACTTTGTGACGTTCTAATTTAACGGTCTACTACGGGAGAACAGCTGATTTGCCAGAGTCGCTACAACGTGAGAGGTTAGGTAAATAAATGTTATGTTTTTAGACTTATTTACATCATACAATATTAAAAACTCCTCTTCTGACAAAAGATTGTCATTTAACGCCAAAAGCAATCCTTCTCTTGCTTTTTTAAATTATATATTTTTTTGGATCTCAATAAATGAATTAATGCTGCGTTGCGCTGTTCTGTTTTACCGTTGCTTAGTGACTTTTACGTTCTTGGCTACAGCGGTGTGACGGCAAACTTCCGGTCGCTGTAGCCGTTCCATTCGCAGCTGTTGCTTAAAGTCCCTACTGTCTAAAAGAGCGACAAAATGTCCACAGCTCACTTCACGTTTGACGACGAACAAAACAAAACAAAGTGTAAAGCACGCAGAGCGCTCATTCGTGGCAAGAACACAACCAATTTGAAAAGACATTTACAGACGAGCCACCCGGACATTTTCTCAAATGTAATTTCACAACGATGTTCTTTTGTTTATTGAGCTAAGCAAAATTGGAATAGAGCAGTGCGTAGATGTTGTAGCATTAAATATTACGAACTGAAAAGTACTGTAAAATAGCCCCTTCTTCAAATTAGATGCGAGCACAATACTAATACGTAATATCATGATAAATACATTTGATTAATACTAATGTTTAGTATATTTTATAATGTTCTACTTGTTGACAATATCACAAATATTTCTATATTAGTCATGTGAAACATGAATGTTCACATCCTATCATTATACATACAAATCTAGCAATATTGTAGTATTTAAAACATACAATATTGCTAGACAAATGAATACCTTATAAAATCTTGTTACTTTTTTTATCCACCCAACTTATTAAATATTTACTTTAAATGTATGCACTTATTGTTCAGCTCAGCTGTAAGCTTTAAGGTCCTGGACCTAACGTTATTTTTCTTTTATTGATGGTCAATTGGCAGCTAGTTATTGTTTACATTATCATGACAGTGTTTGTTGCTGCATAAAAGCTTTTGAATCAAAATAAAGACACAGTTGTGTTGAAATAAAGTTGAATTTGTGTTTTATATATTTTGGTTAAGTTTGTTTCCTATACCAGCTGTAAAAAATTGTCTAGTAAATCTGTTATTGATTTTAGTCTTATTTTAGTCGACTAAAATACCAAGCAATTTTAGTCGACTAAAATACCAAGCAATTTTAGTCGACTAAAATACCAAGCAATTTTAGTCGACTAAAATAAGACTAAAATTAAAACAAATCAGATGACTAAAACTTGACTAAAACTAAAAAGAATTATAGTCAAAAGACTAAGACTAAAACTAAATTAAAATTTCGTGTCAAAATTAACACTGCCTCACCGACCCCAAATGTTTGTATGGTAGTGTATGTGAACGTTACACTCCTTTGTGTATTAAGCTGAAGATTTCAGAATTAGAATAGGGCTGTTAAGATTGGGCTTAACTTTAAATGCCTTCAGTTTCTGCATGATTAGTCCAGTCTGTTGTAACCAATGTGAGGAAAAAAAGGACAGAGTCAGCAATACTCATCACATCTGATGCATAATTTTTAAATGTGTCACTGCACAGAGAGACAAAGTGAATCACAGTGGAGAAAGCAAAATTTCACTTAACACAACCATTTTAAAAAAATGTTAAGACATGATGATTGAAACCATAATTTCTAAATAAATATTAAATGCACTATGTAAGTTTTTGCTGCTTGAAGTCGCATTTTCAAACAATAACAAAGGCAAAGCTTGATGATGCTATGAAGGAGAGTGGAACGATGGGAGATGTCTTTTTCATCATCCAGAGATGTCTGAATCATGTTCACGGATGTAATGGATACATGTTTTATTACCTGTCCTGTACCTTCCAAAGTTATTCAAACAGTGAATACGTTATACAGAGAAAGTGAGCAAAGAACATTTACATTGTCAAGGAACAGTGAATGACTGACTTCAGTCTAGCACGAGTTTACGTGCTCTCAAAAAACCTCCCCTTACTCTTAGTAAAACTGTCTATGTTTGATGAATGAATCTCCTACTTGGATGGATCATACTTACATCTGCACTTTGTTATTTATGATGAGAGAATTTGCAAGAGAGCAGAATTCAGTCAGTGAGTGTATAATATAAATCCGGTGTTTCAGCAATGACTCCCCTGAAACGCACATTGACCCTAATGCAACCCATCTGACTGATCAGTGAGTCAACCTGTGAAAAATGTGCTAGTTACAGAATACAGATTTTTTTTTTTTTTTTTTGTAGAACTTCCTTGTATTTGCATGGTCTTCCAGTGATGTGGCCGCTTGTAGGGTACATAATTTTTTTTTTAAAGGGTGTTTTTAAAATAGTTTGAGGGTTAAGTAGTATCTTAGTTCTGTTGGGACATTGTTTCAACTCTAGTGTCTCTGCATTGTGAAGCCCCACCTCTCTTCTTTTTAGCCAAAGGACACTGCTCTCACAATATCAATGGGTGTGTTCTTCTCACACCATTCTTAGTGCTTAACTTTTGTGCCACAATTAGACTCCGTAGACAAAGTACATTCCTTCACATTAAGTACGACATCTTCATCTTTTGTGCTGCTGCAGTCTTCTGAATTATTTTGCATAGGGCAGGGTATCACTAACTTCTTCACAATACAGTACGCATCATGATACACACGTCACAGTTCAAAATGTTGCAGTGGAACATGGCATCATTAATTGTAAGGCTGCTTTGTTTGATTTATGTTGAAGTGTTTAATGCCTTTTAATGATGACTTTTTTTTTTTTTTTTTTTTTTTTGGTAATCAGGCTCTCAAAAATTATGTAAAACTGTATAAAAAAGATTTATTGGCCAACACATCAGTTTTCATATTTAAAGAATAATTAAATAAGGCTAATAGCTTAGGCTGCTACTCAATGAAAAAATGTTATAAAAAATATCTTCTAAAACTGCTTTATTATAGCCTACAATGAATTATAGGCTTATGGCCTAAATAAAATTGTTACACTTCAGGAACACTTTATAAATTTTATGCACCAAATTTCAAAAACAACCTTTTCAACACAAATAATGTTTCTTCTCATTGTTTTCACTATGTTTGGGCCACAAGAGAAACACTGAAGAAATAAATTCAAAGGAGATTAGGAGATTCGTCGAGAGAAAAATCTGATTTATATTTACAATATTAGAACGTACAGTTGCACATAGACTGTTAATGCATTCTGTTACATTATTTAACAGTAGCTAATAATCTCATTATAATATGACAGACTTGCCCTGCACATGTTGCAGTCCACTGTATTTTCCTTTTCAAAGTGTTTCCAATGATATTTCAAGCAATTAAAAACCATCATGGTGAACCGTGCGCATCTGAAGTGTCTCAGCAGGAAATAATGCATTATTTATCGGCTCTAAGATATCAGCCAAATTCTCTTATTGGTTTGATAATGATAACAGAAAAAATAACATTTAACATTTATACAATATCGATATGGTGGTCGATATATCATGCATCCCTAAAATGTTATTAATCAAAAAGCTTGTCTAATAAATTTGTCATTAAAATTATACATTTTCAAACCAAATTATTAAAGTTTTGTTGTTACCAAATTCTGTGTTTTAGCATATCTAAATAATTGAATACATAAAACAACTTAAATTATTATTTTCTTTTTTCTTTAAAGTAGCCTTTGTTTTTCTTATCAGAAATTCTGTGTTGTGTATTTACAATGTTCTGCTTATCAAATGAAGGCATAAAACATTCATGTCATTTAATTATTGAAAATTAAGCAAACTTTTATTTTTATATTTTTTGGCAAACAAATGGGGTTTGCTATTAAACTTTAAAACATGGAATACATGTTTGTGTGGTTATTCCTTAAAAAATAATGGTTATTTTCTTGTAGTAGTAGTAGTAGTAGTAGTAGTAGTAATAGTAATAGCTGCAGTAGTAGTAGGTTATGTACATTCAACTGAGAAATAGTAATACAAATAGTAATACAGACGCTGGAATCACTGCGATTGTCACGTTCACTTCAGTATGTGTGTGGTAAATTCATTAACAGAGACATGCAGAACATGCAGGATTCATGTTTAAATTGACTTTTGCAACTTAATATTTACAGATATTGGTCCATATTGTGATTTGATTTAAGTGTAATGACCTACTTTTGATTAATTAATTCAAAATTTGACAAATTCTGTGACATTCCATGTTACACTGTGAATTCTGTTTTTATGACTAAATTCTGCGATTCCGTCCCCGTTTTCTGCATCACGGAAATCATAGGGCTCTACACTCTGTGGTAGCGGCATTTCCCCCAGGGGGACATATATGTATATACAAATATTTATTATAATTCATTCTCTGCCAGCAGGAGCTGCTTTTCGAGCAGCAGAAATAGTGGTTTATCCATCTTGGGCTGTCACTTTTTGTTCGATATTTGAATATGCATTCGAACATGACATGAAATATCCGTAGTCGAACTATAAATAAAATATCCGGTTTTTAAAATGCCATGTGTAGCGCATTTTTTACAGTCTATGATTAGACCGTTTGTTTTTTTATTTTATTTTATTCTTTGCCATCTTATAAAGTAGAAGGCACTCTAGACATATTGTAGCGTAGGCCCATGACCAAATCAAGCGAAAAATAGCTAGCCAGGCACGTCTGTGTGCTCCGAACGTGTGTTCTCCACCGCGGGGAACATTGTAAATAAAAACAGGGCCGCACTTAATCCAGATCAAGTTGATAGACTGGTGTTTCTTGCAAACAGTATTAAGAAATTAATTAGGCTCGGCTATATGCCGTACTACTGCTGCTGTTTAAGTTGTCACGTTATTGTTTGTGCCTGTTCTGAATGTTATTTATTTCCATTTAGCCTAATGTTGTGGGATATGCATAGTAGCACTTCATATAAGTTGATATTCGAATACATTGCATGATATTCGATATCCGTTCGAATGTGATTTTTCTCAAAAGTGACAGCCCTAATCCGGTCACGACTGTACACAATGCAACGCTGTGCTCATAAACGATTCTTTGTCTGGCATTATAGAAAAGATGAGATGAAAATGACATTGAAGCTTTTCTAAAGACAGTTGGCTCCCTTCAAAGATACATTCATATAAAAACACCCTCACCACATTTTTATTTTGAAATGTGCAGTGCCCATCTTATCCTTTTCGAAAATCTATTTGTGGCTGTCAGTTTTGATTTTGCAGGCCTCCACAAATAAATCAATGTATAGGGAAACACTGAAGTCTCATATCGTTTAGGCACAGTAAAGGAGAGATGTACTGACTGGGTAAGTAGGGATGTGGTGGCCTAATTGTCTAAAACTGTAGTTTATTGCTTGAGTTACAATTGGGATTAGAGTGTAACTCAGCTGATGGGGACCAGGTTCTCCAGCCCTCTTTCTCTGTGTCTCTGATTAATTCAGAGGGCAGGTGTCTCCTCTTACAGGTTTGTCAGGTTTCTGGTTACCTCATGTACTCTTCTTTCCACCGGTGGCATCTTGCATCCACTTCATTAATGGGCCTTTTGTTTATCTGACTCCTCTCCCCCTCTTTTCTCTTCACATGGTGAATCAGCCTTGACCTACAGTCAGATGTTCCCCAGCGTCAGATGTGGTTGAACCATAACAAGTAAATGATTGTGGATTGTGCCATTTGGGTTTTAAACTTTTTGATACTATGAATTTATTTGGCAGATACCCAAATGTGCAACTTATGAAAGAGTGATTTGAGGTTGAATGCTTTGAAGCATCACCACTCGCAGGGTTTAATCTTCTGTTTTTCAGTTTACAGCCAGATCATTAACATTATGCGAAACCATCTTCAGGCAGTCAAAATATTGTTTGCCAGTTAAAAACGTTAAAAAAAAAAATTCTGTCGTTGTCACTCTGTTGTGTTGCGGAAGCTCCTGTCATGATTTTTTCATGATTGTCACACAACAAATTCCTTGTATGTGTAAACATACCTGGCAGTAAAGCTAATTCTGTTTCTGATTCTGTTTTCATTTGGTGAGTATTTTTAATTGGATGGTTATTTGAAATAGGCGTTTTCTGCTCTTTAGACTGTATCTTCAATGCTGCACTAGTTTTCTTCTGTCTTCCGTCTGTATTTCCGCAGCGTGAAGTTAAGGTTGTACCAATTTATGATTGAACGACTCGCTTTAAAATCTGCTGACATTTGTTATGAACATTAAAACATTAAAATGCACATTCATTAACACTACAGTAAGTGAATCCACATCACCTGTTTATTAGTCTTCATCACTGATCCTATAGAGCTACCGCAAAAACAGAAGTTCAAAGACAAAATTCAAAGATGGCTGCTCACTAGTTTCTCTGATATGTGAGGTGTATAACCCCATCTACCTTCTCTGTTCTTCTTTGTAGATCTGCCACCATGGGGAATATGTTTGCAGGCCTCTTTAAGAATCTCTTTGGGAAGAAAGAGATGAGAATTCTGATGGTGGGCTTGGATGCTGCTGGAAAGACCACCATCCTGTACAAACTGAAACTGGGAGAAATAGTCACCACCATCCCCACTATCGGTCTGTGATTCTTGCACTTTTACTTTGCTTTCTCTTTCAGTCATCCCTATTTCAGACTAGTAAACTTGTTTTGAACCATGTATTGCTGTTTTTTTTCTCTAAGTGGGCTTGGTTGTGGAAATATTATTTTCTCCATGCATATAAAAAAAAAAAATCAACAAAAAGTAATTAATCAAACCAATCAACTCTAATTAGATACTTTGATTAAAAGTGTTTGCCTGTATATTTAACTTTTTTCCCCCACTTTTATTCATTGTCCCTCCCCCTCTTAATCCATCTCTTTGTGTCCGATCTTATCTTTCTATCCCATCTCTTTCTCTGTTGTCTGTGTGTGTATATATCGTAAAAATCTTTGCCTTTGGGCCGTAGTGTAATTAGAGTGGGGCCCCAGCATGAGTTTATGCCTTTTCACCCTCATTCCATCTGCTCCTCTATCCTTTAAACCAGTTTTTAACTTGCCCCCTCTTTTCTTTGCAGGTTTTAATGTTGAGACAGTAGAGTATAAGAACATCAGCTTCACTGTGTGGGATGTGGGTGGTCAGGATAAGATCCGGCCGCTTTGGAGGCACTATTTCCAGAACACACAAGGTCAGTGTTCACACACAAACATACCCGGCAGTTTAAGTGCTGGTTCAGAGCTAGAGCCTAGTTTCAAATCTAGGCGGGGTTACCGTGAGCAGCAAAGATGAACAGAAACATTTGACAGCCATTTTTGAAATGGCAACTGAACAAGTTGAATTGGCTGTGTTTGGATGCCGATGTAGATTTGCAAGGCCATGAACACCAATAACAATGAAACGTCCACCTCTGATTGTACATTTATGATTGTTCGGGATGCATTGGCGCTGCACAGACATGTTGGTGTACCGTGGGAGTGACTGAAGAGCAGACGACTCTCTTTATGCTTTTGGATCGCTGTCGCCGTGCTTTGGTGTCATGCACCGATCGGTCTGCATGGAGCTGATGCATGTCGAACAGCTAGCATTACTAGGGAATATGAGACGTATTCATATTCAGTGACGTAAGACCTGTCTCTGTGGTGGCTCTCTAGCTAAGCTCCTATTCAGTCTCTCGCTGTCTGTTCCACAGGACTGATTTTTGTTGTGGACAGTAACGATAGAGAGCGAGTGAATGAGGCGAGGGAGGAGTTGACGAGGATGCTGGCAGAGGACGAATTGAGAGATGCTGTGCTGCTCGTCTTTGCCAACAAGCAGGTAAAAGAGAGGAAAACCAAATTCACTAACAGCAGCCCCAGTGTTTATGTGGTTCCTTTTCTGACTTTTGCTAGGGCTGTTGTCATTTATGACTGTTCCATTGATTGGTCTGGATATTAATGCAGTTGATCTTATTTGATTTGATTCTGATGCACCAGCTCTTAATCAAATTCTGACTGAATTTCATTAAATTCCGATTAACATATATTTCACATTTATAGATGTAGCTTACACTGCTGTTTAAGTATTTTTAAATAATACTTTCATTCAGCAAGTATTTCATTCAGCTGTGTTGAATTGATCAAATGAGCGTTAAGACTTTTACATTACAAAGTATCTATTTTAAACAAATGCTGTTCTTTTGAACTTTTTCTTTATTTATCAAAGAATACTGAAAAAATGTATCATTGGTTACATAAAAAATATTGTGCAGCTCTTTTAAACATTGATAATAAAAAGAAATGTTTCTTGAGGACCAAATCAGCATATAGTTCTGATTTGCTGCTGAAAATCCTGCTTTGTCATCACAGGAATACATTGCATATTAAAATGTATTCAAATTTAAAACTGTTCTATTAAAGTATAATATTTCATGAAAATACTGTTTATAATATTTGTTTAAATAAAAGTAGCCCTGGTGAGCATAAGAGACTTTTCCCATATTTTATTTATTTATTTTTACACTTTTGATGCAAGAAATTCTCTCTCTGATAATGCTGTAAATGCTGTAGAGCCAGGGCTTTAGACTGATTCAAACCAGTAACTCATCTTTTTTTTCTTTTTTGGTTATGTTGTTGATTCATTAAAATGAACCAAGTCGTTTAAGTTTGTTTAGCAGAACAGTGACATCTGCAGGTTGGGCAGCACATTTTCACACAGCCTGTAAAAATGCTAAGAGATCTTGGGATTTTATGAATAAATAATTGCACACATCAAAATTTATATTTTTAAGAAACTCAGTGTTTGATTGTATTGCCCTTTCCATCTTTTCCACTACAGGATCTGCCCAACGCGATGAACGCAGCCGAGATCACAGATAAGCTGGGCCTTCATTCCCTGCGTCATCGTAACTGGTACATCCAAGCCACCTGCGCCACCAGTGGGGATGGCCTGTACGAAGGGCTTGACTGGCTGTCCAACCAGCTCAAAAACGCTAAATGATCCATTCCAACCTCTCCTCTTCTGTCAGCGCTGTGTGTGTATGAATGTGTGTGAAGGGTGACAGCACTGGTTTCAGTCTCGCCGGTTACCCAGTTGATCTATTTCTTTCTCTTGTTCAGTCTTGTATACATCAGAGGCTCTGCCCAGTGCTGTCTAAAATGCACATGCAAGAGTGTGTGTGTACATGTGTGTATGTGTGTGTGTGAACTGAGGGTGGGAGTAGCCTTGCTGTGCCTTTTAAAATAGACACTCAGTGTACAGCACGGTTCTCTCTTTCTCTCTCCTCTCCCTCCTCTCCCCGTGGTTTTCTGCACGCAAAGAATGACCCAGGATGTTAAATATTTGTTACCTAATACACTGAAACCAGACTATAGGCCTGATTTGTCCCTTTCCCAATGTTTGAAGCAATCACGCATGTCTAAAATGTTGCAAGGTGTGAGTTGCCATCCTTTGACCCCACACTTGATAGAACTCATTGTAACCTGCATCAGGTTGGGAAAAAAAGAAGGAAAAAAAAATCAGACAATAAAGTGACATTTCTTTTCCATCCATTCTTCTTCGCGTTATTTGAAAATCATGCTACTGCTTTTAGGTATGTCGCATGATGCTTTCCATGTGAACACCAGCTCTCTTTCCCTACTTCGGTCCTCAGTCAAGCGCATTCAAGCACAAGCCTGTGAAACCTTTCGTTTACACAAAGTCAGTTTGTAGAATGTCTTAAAACTATTGCCTGTGGGGAAGAAATCATTTGACCCTGAGTGTCTGCTGTTTGTTTGGATCTTGCTGATCATCTAAGCAGATCCCAGGCACTAACTAACAGCCTTACATGTGTTTTGATTGCCATGTAAGAGGCGACTGCAGAAGTGAGGAGTGTTTGTGGGAGGATGGAAGGAGTGAGCGTCTTCTGCTGGAGCAGCGAGGCCTTTTGCGAGCTGCTCCCACTCCAGTGATTCTCTTTTAGCTCTTTCTTTTTCTTTTTTTACGGTTGTGATAATTTTTTCATTATTATGGTCTCTTTCAAGTTGTCCTGCATCATATGTACAGTCAGAATCTCATGAGTGTTCAGTTGAAGCCACTAAGGGCTTTTTGAAATGCAAGATAGATAGATGAAGATTCAGGCTGATGCAGAGTCACCAACGAGCTCCAGTGGTTCCTTAGTTGGTTCTTTATGTATGAGAGAATTGCAGAACAGCTGCAGGTCAAAATGCAAACTCATCCAACCAGCTATAGTCCTCCCTGTTTCATATTTCACGTTTCTTTCCTCCTTCCTTGTTTATCTCTTTATCTGTTGATGGCTGCTCTACCTGATGCACCAGTCCATTAAAAAAAACAACAACATGTCACTGATAGAATCAAGCACCAGCAGAGAGTTGTCCGCTTGAAGAATGTGTGCATGCATCTCCTAATATTCCAAAACTGACAAACACGATTTATTTTCTGTCATATTCCAAAGGCAACTGCAGTGTTGAATACAGCATCAAACATTCTGCTGTAAAGATCCCAGTGGTTCTAACCCTGTACTGACCTCTCACAAGGGAATAGGTGACGTTTCACCGTGTGTGGAACTTGATAGCATCTTGAATGCATTTTATTCATTTGTTTTCTTCCCCTTTTGTCGGTCACCAAAATTCATGTTTCATAACTCTAATAATAATGTTTTTTGGGCCTTTTAGTTATTATGATACAGATCTACTGTAGATAAAGATTTATTTGAATAAGCATCATCAATGATAAGTAATTAAAGTGTATGAGTATGAAAATGTATTTAGCTTGCAGATTTCATGTAGCTATCCTATGTTCAGATGTGAAGCTTTAATTTCAAAAATTCTGTAAAATAGTAGAAGCAAGGCACGTGTACACGTTTTCTTTTACTTAAATGGTTTTTGTTTAGCTTTTTTTAAAACTCCATCTTGTAACATCTGATAAATGCACTATAATAAAGAGATATCTATTACAATTGATTTGTTGTTCTTTTATTTGACAAGTTATCGATATTCTAATCCGCATGGTTCCTATTGGTGGAGCTGAGATGTGTCCATGTCCTACTCTAGTTCATCTTCCCGTCGTTCATGATTGTGTTATGTATTTGTTCAATTTCACTTGATTGTTTTATGGAGGTGTAAAATTCTTTAGCATGTATTCTTATCATACCTCTTTTAAGGATGGCTTGTAATATTCTGTGCAGGTACTATGGATGACAAATAGCCTTTTGGCTAATTCTGGTACACTTACAGAAATGTTTTAAATGTACAATGTGCCTGTTAATAACTAAGCAAAATAAACCTTTAGGTGGTGCTGTGGAGCTGATTTTGACAGTGCCAGTGTTACATAATTATCAAGTTATCAAATTGATAAGCATGTGCCTTATAAAGCCAAGTCAAAAGTTTGAGCTTTCATCATTTATTTGCTGCTTATTCCAGTCTTTTTGATAAGTGGACATCCAAACAGGTTCTGCATGAGACATTACAGCTTTCAAATAGAGCCACTAATAAACATTCTAGTATCCTGGAATAATTTCACAATGACCCTCTTCTCAGAGCTGTCATACATCAATACTGAAATATTACATTTTCTATTAGAGGCTTTTCATTAATTAAATATACCCCTGTGTCACATGACTCGCCAATTCAGCGGAGATGAGACTTTGCATCTTATTTCCTATCATTAGACAGGTGAGCTATTTTAGCATATATTTGACACTGGCCAACAGGTAATGCCATTTCGTTGAAACTCATTGTTAACATTTTTACATGTTGTTGAATTATGAATCCAAGTTAACTCAAAAACACCAACTTGGAAAATGAATTAAAAGTTCCAAATATAGATATGTCCTTCTTCAAAGGGACATATGTATATTTGGTTCCATTCAGGTTGTCCTTGATGCTAATAAAGCTTTCCAGTTCCTCCTGTTGAAATGAACGCATGATGTTGCCATCAGTGTTATGTGAGGGTTGAACTATATTTAGTTTGCACCCAATATAGTGCTTTCCTTTCAGACAAGAAAGTTCAAGGCTTCTGCAAGCTTTCTTTCTCTTTTTTTTTTTTCTTACAAATTCAGCTCTACCGACAGCAGGATTAATGTGTGCTTCTATTTCAGTTATAAAAGCTCAACCGAGCAAAACTCTCAAACTGGAATTAATGATGCAACTGAACACAGGTGGACTCAAATAGTTGTACCCTGTCTAGGCAATTAGCACGACTGCTCATGATAAATCACTTCATTCAGTTCATACTGTTAAACACAAGGGCTTGAAATCAAAATTAATTACAGAAATTAATTTTAAAGTTGTCTTTAAATGTAAAACTCACCATATCTATTTTTTAAAGCATCTTGTTTGGCGTGAAGTTTGCTGGCCTTCACCAGTCACTGGGCCTATTGACACTTGAATGCATTTTCTCAGATCTGTTTTGTTATCTGATTTGTAGAAACTGTTCTATTTACACTTCAAAAATTATGTAAAAATGGCATATACGACTTAATCAGATGCTTTTTCACTTGCAAAGTCTTGGCTGGAATGAATCTCAAACGTCTTCCAGTAGATTGCAATCCATCCTGAATGTGTTTCAGAGGGCATTTACACCTGGTTACTTTTTATAATGGAAACTGCACCTGTCACAAAAATGAAAAGACATCTCCCAATGAAATATATTATTTTCATATTAGCAGCTTAATATGGAGAACAACTCATTATGTGTTGCCAAATAGAAACAAAAACACTTCATGCTTACTAGAGGGTATGGGAAACTCAGCCCTGGATTGAGATCCCGTAGAGGAAATGGATTCATCTACCTGAAAAAACATAGACACATTTTGGCCAAAAGAGCAAACTTAGTCATCTACAGTATTAGGGACCAGGGTGAGAAAAGCCGCTGTCGGTATGGATTCATCTCATTACTTACACTGTTGCTCCGGAGAGATCAGGTGTGAATGCTTCATTCTTGTACAAGCTTCCTCATGTCATTCACACATTAGCAGAGGTGACGAACCATCATTACACATTCGCAAATAAGGTTTTGTTAAATATCAGATTATGAGCCTCCAGTTTTCCCATTTGTCTCTTTCTCTATTTTTTGGTACATACTGCATTGTTTTTACTACACCTTCATGGTACTCCACCCATCTCTTTTCCCTGCATTTCCCAATCCCCTTGACTGATATTTGGGATTATTACTGGATAATGACTTCAGGTGGACTAATTGTGATCGTTTAATCGTATGCTTTGATGTTTCATTGGATCTGCTCAGCTAAAAGATGTTAATTAGCCTTATCGAAAAGAGAAAAGACAAGAAGGGATTTTATGCTAGATACTCTTCCCACTAGATTTGGTGTGTGTAATCAGAAAGTTAATACTGTATTCTCATAATCCCTAGTGTACTCCATTAACACCATAACATAGATTCTTTGACTGGAGCACATATTAATCTTTAGCTTCAAGAAGCTTACTGCGTTCAGACGAAGTCAGTACTTCATTACTAGAAGAACACATTCACCTAAATAGGGAAAGGCAGAAATGTCCTAAACAGTTAATATAATATCCAATTAATAAAATTTGACAGCAATCATATATCTCTCTAATCACACTGTTCTAGATACACTAAATATACATTTACAACTAGGCCTCAGTTCATCGATTTAGAAAAATAGCCTAGCCTAATCATAAGTAAACATGTTAGCTTATAAATGAATGTTTCTGGGCTATGCGTATTTATTTATTTGTTTTAAATGTTAAGATGATTAGGCTATGGTAAAATTATGTAATAGAAGGCCCACTCGTGAACTGTTTTGACTGGATATTGAGTCATTTAAAGGTTCCATGGGCAGGTATTAAACTTAATAAAACGTCTTCAAGACTGAAAAACGATAAAATGATTTTCTAGGTTTGGGTTTAATTGATTAAAGGTAAAAAAAAAATCTAATTAATCCAGCTATTTTTAGTGTCTGTGTAATTTTTTTTTTCCAAATCGTTCCAAACGATTCGGCACGTGACTGGGCTGTCCGAACGATTCATCTGAATCGCGAATCGATTCAGACCGTTTTGCTAACGTTTTGCCCTAGTAAGTATTGGAGTGACTCGTTTGTCAATCAGTAGTTCTGATTCAAAACAATCAACAGATAACGTGGCACAGGCGTTTTTTTTTTCTCCGGACGCTATTTAGTATAATATCTCTCGTCAAATAAACACTTGTGAGTTAATTTGACTCAGGTACACTAGTGTTTTACTGGTCAACAGCCAAGTGAAAATGGCTTGGTTAAATCGACAATGAAGCCGAATGGATTGTTCCGGGCCACTGCTCGGCTTTCAAACACCAAAACCACCACAAGAGGGAGCCGTTCACAATAACTGCAGGTGAGAGGCCTTATTATTTATCCAGTACTCGTTAATGCAACTACAATGTACCTGTTAATGCTTTAATTATATTAAGCTTCTTTGGTTTTCTTAACAATATAGAATTGAGCAAAGTCAGCAGTCAGATATATGAACTGCAAGAGTTAATTGCAGAAGCAGCATTCAAATAGCTATGGCTTGGCATCTGTTCTCATTGTTGCTGATGCTGTAGCAGTGTACCTGTAAACTTCCCACCGGTTTATGAGCACTTATTTATGCATCTTAGCACAAAGCCGTCCCCTTATCCTGTGATTTAAAGGGGATTGCTGATAGGAAACAATGCATTGACGGCAAACACGGCAGGAGGGGATGATGGGGAAACACGAGGCATAGATAGATAGATTCATGACTCCAGCTTATGTTTGATTGTAAACATCTGTGTATAGATAACGTGTGTTGAAGTTGCAAGAACTGTGAGACCTGTTGTGTTTTGGTTCCTCTTGCACCTTTTCCCCCTAATAGTAGAAGGGACCATATCTCAGGGGACTTGCTACCTTGGAAACAGAACCTTATTTATTTATAGAGTCTGAGAGGAGAGTGAAAAAGAGCAGGAACAGATAAGAAAAAGAATCCCACTGTCTTTCTCTCTCCTCAACATCTGGGGGCTGTTTGTTCGCTGAGGCACGTCTCTTAAATATTCATATCCAATTCTGCATCACACATCTCTAGTTAAGTGCCATAATAACCCCACCCAGTGTCTCCCAGGAGAGAAAACATGCGCATGCATCACACGCATGCATCCTCTGCCCCGGCATTAATCGCATTGATCGCTGAACCTATGGGCCCTTTCAAATTTGAGGGCAGTTATTCATTTGACAAGCTTGACAACTCCACCACACAGAGCCCTCTAAATCCCGAAGGACTGTTTGAAGGCCATCGTGGAGGAAAGATGGATGGATGAGACTTTATTTCTCCATTATTCCTCACCCTGCGATAATGGAATGAAGTATAATTGAGAAGACATGTTTCTTCATATTTCTTTGCAAAGTTAGTGTTTAGTTATAGCTGATCGAAGTATGTTAAAGGTCATGTCTATGTCACCTCATCAATTCATAATTCCATGCCTTCTTTTTTTATGGAGGTCTAGAAGTGATACATGGAAATAAAATGAAAGAATCTGTTGTTCACTGAGGAATTCAAACATCAAAAATGTAAACAGAAAAATTAAATGAGTAGAAAAAAAATCAGATATTTGAAACCATTTAATTCATGTAGTAAAATAAAGATAAAATGATAAATTGATAGTTTATTTATTAAAATATCTGAAGTGAATATTTAAAAATGTTTATTTAATTCATGTTCAAATAGTAAATTCCACCTTCATGCACATCCATCCATCGAAATAAAATGTTTGCTCTACAATTAAAATGTATTCTATAGTAGGCTTAATTTTTTTTTTATATAATTATAAGATCAGAAGTTTCTAAGAGTTGAGAAAAGGCCCCTTTAGTTATTCATTTTTTGTATGCAGGTGTAAATGTGCACGTGTGATCTCACTTGTATGCAGGTTCGATGCATTTTGTGTTTTTTATATAGTAGAAACATGGTTTTGCTCTTTGCTTAGTTTGAGTGTTTGCACATGTGTGAACATTTCATTGGTTATCTGACCTCTTTTAGGGTGTCAGATCACATTTTGCCCTGCATCAAATCGACAGCTCGCACGCAATCTCTGCAACACGAGCTATAGGGTCATTCCCTCACTCTTTGTAAACTGTGTTCAATGCGAATGTGTATATTTTAAATGAAGTCTAGAATAGTAGAATAATGGAATAAATCCTGCATAAAAAAACAATATTATGTTTTATTATTAGTACAATTTATTTGTGTATTTAAAGACTTATTCTAAATGTCAAAGTAGAGAAAATGTACATTTCGATTCAAGACATTCATGTTTCTAAAGGCAATGTTTGGATGAATAGTGATTTTTGTGCACAGACATGCACCGGTTTGACATACATGAGCGTGTACAGTAAATTAATATAGTGTCTGTAGTTCTGATGCCTTTTTTTCTGTCCCCTATTAGAACTTGCTGTGCAACAGATGCTGTAATGATCTGATCCGTGCCTTGTAAACACAGCTCCCCACAGTTTCTTTACTTTCCACATCTCACGCAACAATGTAAAAATAAAGCACCCCACCACCATCATCATGGTCGCCATGGAAACCCAAAGGTCTGGGTTGGTGTTTGATGATGTGTGCTGTGCTTTAGGGTTATGATTTGAGGGGAAATTCACTCTTTATATGTCAGAATGGTTGCGCCATAGAATCTGCAGAGATTAAGCTTTTTTACATTTTCCAAGGTAACAATTGTAATGCAATACTGTGAAGGGACTGCATATGAATGAGGCTCGCACAGAGATGGGTGGATAATTATTATCGAGGGAGGACCTGAGACTAATGGCATATAATATGCCGATCATAATATGCTTTATTGGTCCACAAGGAAAGAAAGACAGCTGTTATTCTCATTCATTATAGCACAAAACAAAAAGAAGATTCCTTAATGATTTTGAAGCAAGTAAAAACAGGATTTATGGAGAGCTGTGATTTAATATTCTAACGATATTAGTTCTTTTCCCCAAACATTAGGAATTGGCGAATTGAACTTGATGTAACAAATATTTTGATATTAATGGTATACTGTTGTATAACATATCTTATGTGTGTGCATTTTTAATACTAATGATTTTGTTTATTTAGCACAAAAATTAATGCATTTTTTAATGGCAGTAATCTTTTTTTAATAACTCTGTCATGTCTGTTGGGAATGTTATTATGATCAGAAACACTTGAAGCCACTAATTTAAAGTGTAACCGTTTTTGCTCATTTGTTTAAATGCAGACAAATCGAACGTTTTGCAAGCTTCAAAGTGAACATGATTTCATGCTCTAGATGGTCTAGACTAGCCTATTTAATATTTAAAATTAATGTTCATGCATTTAATAATCTACATAATTCTGCATAAACATACACACTATTTAATATGTATTTCATGAATCTGGAGTCTAAATATTAAAAAAATGCCACCTTAAGCATTTAGAAAATATTCTTAATATCAGAAGATCAAAATTCGTAATTAGAAAAATCTTAAGAATATTTTATGGCCCTAGTTGGCTCTATTATGGTTGAAAATTTTAACTATGTAACTTAAACACAATACATTTCATTACTTGAAAATAAAATACAAATTTTATAAAATATTAAAACTTTTATATCAGCTAGTTGCCAAAGCATTATTTCATGTATGTTTAGTTTGTTTAATAAACAGAATCTAAAAACATATTAAACTGAAAAACTATAAAAAATTGACATTATTTAAAAAATAAAAACAATAACTAATTAAAGCAACGAAAAACAACAAAATTACTCAATCTTTTAAAGATGAAAACAAAATATATATATTAACAAACTATAATAAATCAATGATCCTAAAATAACTTTTTCTGTTCGGTTTTGGGTTGGATAGGCAATATTTGTCCGTTTTTATATGTTGATTTTTGTTGTTGTCGATGATGGTAAACACAAAGGCTTTTAAATGCTAAAAGGTTATAATAACCAATTTTAGCAGAACGCAGTCAAAATAATTTGATGTTTATTAGAGGCATTAGCATTAGTATCAGTATTAGTGATACTGACCCTAAAAGTACTTGGAAATATTTTTTTGGGGCCATTTGTATTGTCATGATTTGTATTATGCATAGCTTGAGAAATGTGTGTGTGTGTGTGTGTGTGTGTGTGTGTGTGTGTGTGTGATTAGTGTCCCACTCAACTGCCCTGTCTGATCCAGTCTTCTCAAGCCACAAGCCCAGCATATCACATAATCATCTCCACCTCCAGAGGGCTAACGATTGCCATAGCAATGCTGTCACTGAAGCGAAGGAGAAATTCTTTTAGTTGAGCTGCTGTTTAGTGCGCAGCACTCTTCAGGGGGCAGTGCTGGAAACAAAGGTCTAGTAGAAAGCGGTTTCTCACACATACACATGCACCGAGAGCAACTGAGTTGAGCTGCTCATGGCCTTTCTGAGGGAAATGGCAGGTGGAGAACAGAAGAGGAAAGCAGAGATGAAGAAGGTTAAAGAAATACAGGCACTTGAATCTGTCCTCATCAGCTTCACTGTGCTGTCAGAGCAGTGAAGGAGGGATGACATGTTATTAGAAGGCAGGAGGGAAAGAAAGAGTGCCTGAGGGAAGAGAAAGAGGAGAGCACAACCTCTCTGTGCTTTATTGAACCCAACCACAACCACCTCACTAATGAGACACGCACATGCATATACATGCATATGGGTCAGGCAAACTGTATAGGAGTGAAAGGCAAAGAAAGGATGGAGGTTTGAGATAGAAACGAGAGAAATCATATAATGATGCACCTCTATTGCTTTTTTTTTTTTTTGATTGATGTGAAACATTAGACCTCATTAACCCATTGGTGGATTTTTGCTGATGAAGCAAACAATGAGATATATAGATATATATATAAAATGAAAACTAGGTTTTTTTATATATATTTGTTTTGTATTTTTTTTTTTTTCATAAATGCATTTTATACTGTATACCCAATTTCATATACCCATATTTCATATATCCAAAATTACAGGACTAAATGACTACAGGCATGTGGCTTTAACATCTGTAGTCATGAAGTAATTTGAAAAACTGGTGTCAGCCCACCTAAAGGACAATACTGGACCCTTGCTAGATCCTCTTCAGTTTGCCTACAGAGCAAACAGGTCTGTGGACGATGCAGTCAACATGGGACTGCATTATGTTCTGCAACTGCATCTAGACAGACCAGGAACTTAAGTGAGGATCCTGTTTGTGGATTTCAGCTTGGCTTTTAACATTTCTTTCCAAACCTCCTCCTGCCCAAATTAACTTAGCTCTCCGTGCACACCCCTATCTGTCAGCGAATCACCAACTTTGTGAAAGACAGACAGCAGCTAGGGAGGCTGGGAAATTCTCATCCATCACCTGCACCATCAGCACTGGAGCTCCTCAGGGTTGTGCTCTCTCCCCACTGTTCTTCTCGCTCTACACTATTGACTGCATTTCGAAGAATCCCTCTGTCAAGCTCCTAAAGTTTGCAGACGACACCACACTCGTCAGCCTCATTTAGGATGGTGACGAGTCTCTCTACAGACAGGAGGTTAAAGAGCTGGCTGTCTGGTGCAGTCTCAACAACCTGGAGCTCATCACGTTCAAAACAGTGGAGATGATCGTGGACTTAAGGAGAAACCCCCCTGCACTCCCCCCACTCACCATCATGAACAGCACTGTGACTGCAGTGGAGTCATTCAGGTTCCTGGGCACCACCATCTCTCAGGACCTGAAGTGGGACATTCACATTGACTCCATTGTGAAAAAGGTCCAGCAGAGGATGTAGTTCCTTCGCCAGCTGAGGAAGTTCAACCTGCCACAGGAGCTACTGAAACAATTCTACTATGCCATCATTGAATCAGTCCTCTGCACTTCAGTAACTGTCTGGTTCAGCTCAACTACCTAATCTGACCTCAGAAGTCCGGACTGCTGAGTGAATCATTGGTACAATCCTCCCTACTCTCCAAGAACAGTTGCCATCTGGTCCACACTACAGAGCACTGAGCAGCAGAACAGCCAGACACAGACACAGGAACAGTTTCTTTCCTCAGACAATTCATCTTATGAACACTTGACAATAATTATGGAACACTTACCTGTACTTATTTATCTAACACACATACTTAGTTTACATTTCCAATTTGGACATAATATACCTGTACATACAAAACTGCCTGTTGCAATATACCTGTACATTTGTCAATTTCTATATTGTAATTCCCACTTTACTTGTTTTTTTTTAATTCTTTTATTATCTGTGTTTTTGTCCTGTCACTGTCATTCTGTTGCACTGTGAAAACAAATTCCCAGTATGTGTAAACAAACCTGGCAATAAAGCTCATTCTGATTCTGATAAATACACATACAAAAAAAATTAAATGAAAATGTCTGATTTTATTTATATACACTACCTTTTTTCAACATTGATAGGAAATGTTTCTTGAGCAGGAAATCAGCATGCTGGAATAATTTCTGAAGGGTCATGTGACACTGAAGACTGGAATAATGACTATGTATGCATTTAGCAGACACTTTTATCCAAAGCGACTTACAGTGCATTCAGGCTATCAATTTTTACAAATCATGTGTTCCTGGGGAGTCGAACCCCCAACCTTGCGCTTGATAGTGCAGTACTCTACCAATTGAGCTACAGGAACACATAATAATAGTCATATAAATATAATGAATTCAGCTTTACCATCACAAATACATTAGTTTAAAAAAAGAATAGAAAAGTTATTTTAAAATGTAATAACATTTGACAATATCACTAGCTTTACAGTATTTTATATCAAATAAATGCAACCTTAGTGAACAAAAAATCTTTCACATTTTTTTTACTGATCTCCTATTAGTCTGTATATATATATATGTGTGTGTGTGTATATGTGTAGAATAATTTATGTGTATGTGTATATCTATAATTTGGAAAACAATATACAAAAGGTATTTGTATTAGATTAAACAGTCATAAACATGGTCAGCAGTGGTCAGTCTCTACCAGCCAGGCTCTGTAATCTTTGCACATCCATATCATTTTTCCTGCTCTATAAGGAAGGGATTAAAAAATGTGAGACTCCACATTCTGCCTAAAAAAAAAAAAATATCAGATTCTCAGAGAAAATAATTTCAGTGCTGGCTGGCAGAGCTCAAAAGCCCTGGCGATATTTAAATTGCAGTAATCAAATCCCTCAGTTGGTCTCAGCATGCCTCCACTGATTACCGCTCACAGATGCTTTTTAAGGCTACAAATTACTGTCCAAAATTAAATAGGGTGAAATATGCAGAATTTTTGCATGGTGATATGTTTTCCTGGAATAAATCAGAAAACATCTCATGACGATTGGGCAGCTGTATTTGTTTAGTTCAGTTTTCTCAAACAAGTTACTTTAATATTAAGACTTTGATATAGTCACAGGCCTCATACCGATACTTTAAACTGCATAACTAATTTAATTCACACAACTCATTTCAATTTTGGAATGACTGCTGGAGAACAAAATTACATAAAAAAACTTCTAATAATGAAAGCTTACATTTGGCAAATTTATATCACTAGCGATGCTAAACCATATTCATTATTTTGATAAAAATGTCTTAAATTATTAAGTAGTCTCAAACTCAACACTACTTTCCTGGCAATTACCGTTTTTTTTTTTAATCTTACAAAAATTAGAAAGAGAAGAAGTTTTCTCATAATGTCATCAAAGCTGCCTTTAGGAAACAGTATTCTTCATATGACATTGATTGAATGAGCAACAAAGAAAAGGCCTTTAAAAATCTCTTTATAGATTAATGCCTTTAGCGTCATGTCAAAAGTCACTGTAAAATTTGCTTTGTGATGATTTGGTTGCTTTCAAAGTGAAAAGCAGCTCAGCCTGACATTGCATTTGACAATTTGAATGGCCCCTTAGTATTGTTTTTGAGTCATTGATCATTTTGGAAAGGGCATTGTAAGTACGTGTGGTTATAAACAACCTGAAATGTCCTATATCAAATAAGATGAGTGTTGCTTCCCAAAATATGTCAGATTTTCATTTTCATTGAATGATTATAAATGATAATTTTTTTATTGAAAATGTTTTAAAATATTATGCCAGTTGGCTTAGCCCAAGGCTGTTCAAATCTTGCCCTGGAGGGTCAGTGCACTGCAGAATTTATCTCCAACCCTGATCAAACCCACCTACCTGTGATTTTCTAATGACCCCAAAGACATTGATTGACAGGTGTGTTTTTTTTAAAGGGGGGTTGGAGCTCACCAGGGCAAGATTTGAACGGCCCTGGCTTAGCCTCTTACACATAATGATAATAATAATAATAATAATAATAATAATTGTAGTTATATCAATAGTTATACTAGTAAAAGTTGTATTATTATACATCCTGTTTGCTTCCTTTATTCAAATTTAAAAAATTGAATTGCAAAGTAAAAAAAAAAAAAAAAAAAAAACACTAGTAAAAGCAGTTACAAACACCCTGAAAAAGTTGCTGTTTTTTTTTGCTGAGTCTGATGCTTTGTCCTAATATATCAAATTAGATGAGCAGAGTGCTGTTTACACTCCATCAATATCTCAGTTGTTTTGCATTGTTCTCTGCTGGTTTTGCCAGTTTATAGAGTCCAGTCTTGGTAGGGGTTCAAGGACTAAACTGACCCTTTCACAGTTTTCTCTCTTGCTGTTTCCAGTAAATCCATATTGTTTTCTGCCTTTCACACACTCATCTTTCCCTTTTTCCCTGTGTGGTTCCTGTTTCTCCTACCTCACTTTTTTCCATCATGATAATAATGACCTTGAGAAATACTTGGGTATTAAAATCATCCCCATCATCATCGTCATGGCACATATGCTCTAGATTAGAGTGACAGTGAAAGATGAGTGTGATTGAGGGTTTGTGTTTGAGTGTGTTTAATGAATCATGCTCTTGTGTTTGAGTATGATAGACCCCTGTGGTCCAACTGTATCACACGCAGTACTGCATATTAATGAGTATTCAAATGTGATGCCTTTTTCTTCTGACTCATCCGTCCTTTTGCTCAGTAATAACCACTAACAGAAACCGCACCGAGGTTGATTTGCAATCAGATCTGACCCATCTCATTATAACACGATGGTGAGTTTATTGGCTAAACTGATCTTGGACCTTGCAAATGATAGATTGAACTATGCATATCTCTCTGGCACAATGCCTGAGAACTGTGATCTCCCTCTTTTTAATAGAGGTATAGCAGCAGGTTGGATCCTGTCCTCTTTTCTTTTTTTCCTGTCATTTACCAGATGGACTGCAGGCATGCAGTCATGTTCCCTGAGCCTGAGCTTGCCTGGCCATACATTATTAATGATACAAATCATTAAGAACTCTCTCTCTTTCCCTTGCCATTCCTTTATCTGTCAAGCTTAGGAATTCTTTCTTTGAAGCATCCATAAAAACACATGCACAAAACCCTCGTGCACAACTCACATGTTGTATATTCTTCTTCTGCCTTAGTTATTATCAGAGGGATTTTTAACCCATGAGTCAGTGTTGTATCATTAATGTGCTCACATGGATTCATAACACTTTCTATAGCTGACTGAATTATGACCTTAATGCGACCAAAAACTGATTTTTGGCACTTCCTTGTAAATATGTGTGTATTTTTAATAATAATAATAATAATAATAATAATAATAATAATAATAATAGGAATAATAATAATAGTTATCATAATCTTTAATTTTTTGTTATTATCCATGTATTATATATTTCACACACACACACACACACGCACGCACGCACGCACGCACACACACACACTCCTTCAATTCAGTTTTTTATTGTTTTTAATGAAGTTTCTTATATTTACCAAGGTTGCATTTATGTGCTTAAAGATACTAATATTGTGAAAAAGAAAGTAGCTGTTTCTATTTAAATATATATTTTTAAATATTTTAAATATTTTATATATTTTTTATTTGATGTAGACCTTCAAGATGTGATGATGTCATTACGCCAGTCTAAGTCGTGGGAAGTCTAAGTCGGGGAAGTCGTGGCCTAATGGTTAGAGGGTTGGACTCCCAATCGAAGGGTTGTGAGTTCTAGTCTCCGGCCGGACGGAATTGTAGGTGGGGTGAGTGCATGTACAGTTCTCTCTCCACCTTCAATACCACGACTTAGGTGCCCTTGAGCAAGGCACTGAACCCCCAACTGCTCCCCGGGCGCCGCAGCATAAATGGCTGCCCACTGCTCCGGGTGTGTGCTCACAGTGTGTGTGTGTTCACTGCTCTGTGTGTGTGCATTTCGGATGGGTTAAATGCAGAGCACAAATTCTGAGTATGGGTCACCATACTTGGCTGAATGTCACTTCACTTCACTTCACTTCACTTCACTTTAGTGTCACATAATCCTTCAAAAATCATTCTAATTAGCTGAATTGCTGCCAAGTAACATTTCTTCTTTTCAACGTTGAAATCAATTGCTTAATATTTATGCAAAAACCATGGCATACTGCCATTCAAATGCTTGGGTATGTATGTGAGTCTTTATTTATAATGTTACACAAAATTTCTGTTTCAAATAAATTATGTTCTTTTGAACGTTCTGTTCATCAAAGAGTCCTGCAAAAACGCTTTCACAAAATATAAAGCAGCAAAAACTGTTTTTAAAACTGATTATAATAAAAACCATTATTAATAACAAGTGCCAACAAAATAATTGAGCTGCAAATTTCTTAAGGATCATGTGACACTGAAGTAATGATGCTGAAAAGTCAGCTTTGCATCACGGGAAAAAATATTTGTAAAAATATATTAAAATAGAAAATATATATATATATATTTCAAATTGAAATAACATTTCACAATATTGATGCCCCTTGTCGTTAGTCAGTTGGTGTATCATTAACATGATCTTTTAGATTCATATCCTGTTCTTAGCATGAATAAGTGTGACTTAGTATGAGCAGAGCTGAACATGACCTTCAATAAAAAAAAACTATTTATTCCATTGCTGTTGCTCATGGCTTTTCCATGTACTATGAATTGTTGTCTTAGCATGTGCTCATGTGTTCTTTACATGATCCTTCATGTATTTCCACCATCTGTTCTATGTCTTTTCTCCTGTAGTGCATGATGTCACAGTTACACCGTGTCCACTGCAGGCGCCATGTGATAAAGTGTGGAGTGATGAAAGCTCTGAACCTGAGCTTTTGTCTTAACTAGCTGCACCTGTGGCAGGACATTTTGTTGATCACTTGGTTTCTATTTTCACAACGTTCAGAGCTTCCCACAGCTCTGAAATATACTTGCAGTGGTAGCCAGGTGGAAAATGCTCCACGGCACAAAAATGGTCTACTATATGTGTCTAACAATATTTTTATTTATTGAAATTCCTTATACAGTAATTTTAATTACATACTCATTTTATGCACTGTAAATTATGCAAAATTACAGCATTTAAATGGTAGAGTTCTTCTTACTTTCTCATATATTGTCACAGTTAATGGAACACAGATTTTTTTGATACTAGTTAAATCTGTATGTTGAGTATGTGTCAAATAATATTCTTTGACTTCTCTTCCTTTGGCATAGCATCCCAGCTACAGTAGTTTACTATGAATTAAACGGAAATTAAAATTAAATGCATTTTATTGTATAATCAGAATACCAAAAATGCAGTGTAAATAGGAGTTATCCAAGCATTAATGGCAAGGACAGACCCTTATACTTGAAAGCGGCCATGTATTAGGTGTTTCTGGTATGTTATAGTACATTAAAGATTGATCATGTGACTTGAACGTACGCCAAGTGACCTGTAAATGAGACAAACTGTTTTCATTTGCAGATTTGCTAAATATTCCTTTTTTGGAATTGTCTGAAAAACCACCTCACGCAAGCGTACAAAGATTTTTGTGTTTTATGCTTATTTGGAGTTTTTCCGAAATTGAAGTGTTTCCAATGGGGCAAATTTTCAATTTCAGTTTGCGCCGTTTGAAAGTTAATGGAAATACATCTTATGTTGGGATAAGGAATAGAGGGAAGGATTGTCGTGCCATGCGTCCACGACAAAGGAGCCAGATTGTACAGATCTTTAGAACCTGTTAACTTTAGTTTGTCAAAATATAGCAACCTTTCCTGCTTTCTATGTCCTTCTTCATATGATTACAGCTTCCACATGTTTTTTTCCATGGTTTAGACGTCATAATATTGTGCAATCCATGCTGTTGTTTACATTCGAGTATCTCCAATATGGCTGCGCATCTGGGGAACTGACCAAATGGTGACGTAGGTGCAAATGCTTGGGCGGATAAAAAAAGTAAAAGAGGATAAAAATAATAAAAGCAAAAATGTTCCCCAAATATATTTGGGTTGCCCACCCAAGTAAAGTCTACGTTTTGGGAAACACTGGCATTGCATTGGGTAGCCAAACCCACAGTGAAATCTCATTGGTCTAAAGGTCCCACTCTGCATAGTCGTATATTAAACATCAAACATCTTCTGATTGCTATGATTGTGTCACATTGTACAGCAGTTTCACATTCAAACCTCTCACATTGTACTTTTAGGACACATTTTCTATGTGACCTTTAGAAAACCTTGATTGATTTAATTATGTTAATAAGAAAGGTGGCTTGATTTGTGGTCTATGGTCAGAGGTAAAGAACTGATTTAAAAGAGTGTTACTGTGACTGCTTATTAATGTCATTATTGTATATCTGTTTTGGTGCATGCTTGTGTGTGTTGCACCTAATTGCAACAGAGCCATGTCCTTCATCAGCTTCATCTGCTACATTGGGCAAAAATCCTCCCCTTCCCATGCAGAAGGACATGCTGCTGTCATGGCAACCTCGCCTTGTTTCATTGCAATCATGCAACACTTCCTTGACATTTCTACACTGAGCTCCTGTCAAACCCTCACGCACACAGGATCACTATTACAGTGTGTTTCCTTAGGCTAAACACACTCATGCCTTCACACATCCATCCCTTCCTGTCTTCAATTGGCAATGTCATTACCTTTTCACTCATTCTTTGTTAATTACTGTCATTATCTTAATTATTTAAATGGATAGAGGATCCAAAAATGTAAATTTGCCATCTTTTAATCACCCTCATGTTGTTCCACACCTGAATGACTTTCATTTTCCTGTGAAGCACAGAATAAGATATTTTAAATTCTATATAATGGATGAGATATGTTGGACTTTATAGCATGTTTTTAAATATGCTGAAATATGATCTTAATATAACAAAAAAACATGTCCGTTTTAAGTAATGTTTGAGACACTCCTACTTATTTAATAATAAGAATAAATAAAACAGCAACAACAATAATAATATTTAAAACAGCAATAACACAACAAAAAATAATTAAACATAATAATAATAATAATAGTATTATATTTAAGAATGAGAATGTTTAAAAATAACAGCAACAATAACAAAAAAAAACAATTATAATACTAATAATATAATACATAATAAGTAATAATAATCATTTAAAAATAACGATACAAGAAAAATAATTAACATAAAATATCAACAACAATTATTATTATTGTAGTGATATTATTTCTAAACAATACAAAATAATAATAATACACAATAATAAATAATATATTTTTTTTATAATATTTAGAAATAGAATTAACAACAACAATAATAGTAATAATTATTATTAACAATCAATGCATTGCTGGCGTTATTATTATTGATATAATATAAATACGTTTTTTTATTATTATTTATATTTATTTATTTATTTATTTGAGTAAACTAACCCTTTAGCTCCTTCCCAAATTCCTTTCCATGTTAAACTGAACCCGGTGGTCTTACTGAGCTTATAGAGGGACCTGCATGGCTCCCCGTCCCTCCCCCGCCTCAGCACTGCTCCCTAGGGCCCTTACGGTGACTTTCAGAACCACGGAGAGCTCCAATCCCTAGAGCACCTAATGTTCCTCTACAAAGGAGTCTGCAGGGACCGAGAAAGAGAGAAGGGCAAAGAGAAAAGAGATTAGCACAATAACTGCAGAGAACAGACTGTACCTTTAAAAAAGAGTGAGAGAGAGAGGAGAACAACATAACCATGCTAATCTGTTAATTTTTTTTCTTCTTGCTTAGTTCAAGCAGTGTGTAAAAGCTCTAGTAAAAGCTCTTTGCAGCTTCTCAATTCTCCAGCACTCGTAAACCAGCTCAATTGCACGGCACTGAGCAAGGACATATATATATACACACACACACACACACACACCCATGAACACACGACCGCACATGCTCATTCTCCCTGAGTTGCACGAGCACACACACATCGCCTCACACGCGTACGGTGCTGCCTGTGAGAACCAGCTGGAGAAAGCCCATCTCACGCGCAGAGAGAGAGAGGGAAAGGAACAGAGGACAAGAGTGAGAGAGCGAGACAAAGGAAGGTAGGGACGGAAGGAGAAAAGGAGTGAAAAAAAGTGCAGCTGGCTCCAGGAGAGGCTAACGACACGGAGTGAAGACAAGAGAGAGGAGGAGGACCAGGAGGGTGGATCAGGAAGCAGGCTCGTGGCTCTCTTTTGAAGGCAGCGGAGCGTGGTGAAGGCATTATGGGAAATGCACCATCACAAGGCATGTCAACCTTATCTTCATCCATTCTTACACAGCATGTATTTTGTTAGTTGCCGTGTTTTTTTTTTCTCATTTGCTGTGTTTTTTTTTTTTTTTTTTTTTACCAATTTGATGAGGGGGTGGGGCAAGGTGGGGTTGGAGGGTGTATGTGTGTGTCCTTTGGTGGTTCATGTCGATTGCTCTGTGTCTGTGGGATCCAAGGGCTTTCGAGGGATGAGGATCTCTCAGTGGGTGTGGGAGCTCAGAGAGGAATTGAGGGATCCATTCCTGGAGAAACAGGAGGATGGGAAAGAGAGAGAGGGGGGAAACAAACACTGCTAATGATGCTTGAATGTGTGTGTGTGTGTGTGTGTGTTTGTGTATACATTTGTGGTTTTGTCTCCGAGCTTTCAGTGGATGTGTTGGAATACCATAGGATGCAGAGGAAGTCATCACACCCATTATAGCTGGAGTGAGTGTGTGAGCATGTTGTTACAGAGGAATTTAGTGGTTTTGTGAAGGCAATTACTATTTGAACCCTAAGGAATAAACTTCTGTGTAACTTGAATCACATTGTGTGCACTACGGACCTCAAATCATGTGGCTTGCTGAGTGGAAGTGTGCTATTTGATTGCTATTACTCTTCTAAGCATTTGGACTTACCTGTTGAACTATAAAATAATCAATAATGTGCATGTAAGGACACATTTCACTCACAAGTAAATATTTTGTTATCATTTACTCACTTTCAATTAATTCCAATGCTGAAGATATTTTAAAGAATGTTTCAATTGTTTTTGTTCATACAGTGAAAGTCAATGGGGTCCAAAACAACATTGGAATTCCATTGACTTTCATTGTAAGGACAATTTTATTCTCTTGAAAAATATATACTTTGTGTTCTTATGGGTAAGTAAGTGAAGCCAGAATTTTCATTTTTGGTGAACTATCCCTTTGATCATGGCCTCTTAAGGGGCGGTCCGAATATACTTTTCATTCCATTGCCTTCCATTCCTATACATACAAATTCAGCAGATAGGAAATGCAAAGGAAATGTGAATTTTGCAAACTCGTGAATTTAGTGATGTTTGGTGATTCATATGATGAAAAGACGTGGCTAATGAAAGCCTTTTAGCTGAATAAAAAGAACACAAACTTTAAATCTGAAGGATTGCAGTGTTGCAGTAGAGTAGATTGCATATTTTTACATTTTTGATGTATGTTAAATTATGTTTGTGTAAACAAATGCTGCAGAGTTTGACATTATGTTACAGAAATTGCAGTGTCTATAGAAATAAGGCATGTTCAAAATGTAATGTGATCATGGCTTTATGACCACCAAGAACACCTTAGCTACCATATAGTCACATGCTCAAAAAAGCTCTTAGTAGAAAGAATACTTAGCAACACACAGGCGACCACCCACAACAGTGTAGTATCATGGTGGTAAGTTTTGCTTTACTTTTTCTTTTTTTTTTTGATTCCGCTTTTGTCTTGTATTTGAAAGTGAAAGTGACGTGATATACAGCCAAGTATGGTGTCCCATACTCGGAAATCGTTCTTTGCATTTACCCCATCCAAAGTGCACACACACAGCAGTTAACACACACACACCGGGGCAGTGGGCAGCCATTTATGCTCTGGCACCCGGGGAGCAGTTGGGGGTTCAGTGCCTTGCTCAAGGGCACTCAGTCGTGATATTGAGGGTGGAGAGAGAGCTGTACATTCACTCCCCCACCTACAAATTCCTGCCAGGCCAAGACTCGCAATCTTTGGATTACGAGTCTGAATCTCAAACCATTAGTCCACGACTTTACAGTTTTAAAGTAACTCCCCCAGAAAGGAGGCTGCGAAATGGAGGCAGAAAAACAAAAAAGACAGAAAAAGCCAAAGGACGAGAGATGGGCAAAGAGGGGCTTAGAGGCATTTGTCCCTGAAATCTGCTGGGAGAAGAAATAAAGCATGAGAAGAATGATAGAAAGATTTCCTATGATGCCTGAGACAGAAATGCTACAAGAGAAAACAAGAAATTTCTTCTGCAGAGTAAAGCACATACACAGCAGATGAGAGATAGAGAGATGGATTGAAACTAAGGGAATGCTTGCTTGGAGTGAGACTGAGGAAGGCAGGGAGAGAGTAGAAGAGAAAGAGACTGGCTGCTGAAGGCATACCCACGCTCTCTGGGACAGACCAGCTTTGGTAAGCACGACAGGGAGGGCCGGTATGCCTACAAAAGAAGGATTGGTAGAGGATGGAGAACACCGATGCTCATTACAGGAGCTTCACTTCAGATAATCTGAAGAACAGTAGAACAGGAGAGTATCTGACAAGTTCTCTCCTTCTGTTCTTTCTTTTTCTGCTGCAAAATCGATTTGAGTTGTAACAGGTCATAAGCTGTTAGACCAGTGGTTCTCAACTTTATTTTAACTCCAACGACTTTTCCAGTCATTCGTGAATAACTGGATTAGGAGAAGGGCTTTACATTTTTTTTTTTACTTTTAATTTTACTCACAATTTCTACCCGATAAAATACTGAAGAGCTTGGTACAACTAGAAAAAGATGCACATTCATAAAATATTAAATATGGCAATTTATAAGGTTTATAAGATTATATACATTTACAAGACTTTTCCAGGTCTAGATATCTCAGCTTTTTAAGTGGACTACCTCATATATCCAGGACTGTAAGACCCGTTATTTCTTAAAAGAAAAACAGTTTTGTGAGGGGTGACATAGAACAAAATATTTTTTGTTAGGCATTTTAGCTTATTTGATTGTTTTTAAAATTTTATATTATATTAATTTTATATTTTAGAAGTTTGCTGAGGCCCCCTGGATGAAAACCGCTGTGTTAAGGTGGTGTCAAACCAAACCAACATCAAAGAACTAGCGGCGATGAAAGCTGGCTGTGTTGTCACCTGACACTGTGTGCATCTGGCCCAAAAAGTTGCGCTTTTTCAACATGTTCCTTCAACATGAGGAACTGAACAGGAAAAAGACGAGCAACATTTTTTAGGTCGGAGGTTTCAGCTATATCTAGCTCTCCACAAATGTTCAGGAAAGCCCCTTGAGCTATTTGCTGTAGCATCCGAGATTTCACCAATTTAGTGCAGTTTCTCCGAATTATGTGAGAGCCATTTGCAGAATATTAGACATATTCGCACAAGCAAATCCTTCTGTGGTGAGCGAAAAAGTTCTGTGAAAATGGTACACAAATGCTGTTTTGTTTATGTTTGTGTGTGTGCAGTACTAGTTTCAGTTTCCCTTTTTGGAAAGACAATACAAACTACTGCCACCTACAGTTATGGAAAGGAATATCTCAGTTTGCAGTTGGCAGTCGTCTATTTGGTGTGTTCAAGTGCAGCTTTTTGGCCCAGATGGGCCCAGACGCAGCCGATATGAGGTAACAACACAATCGGCTTTCGTCGCTGCTAGTTGGTTGACGTCGGCTTGGTGTGTCCTGGGCTCAACACACTGCAAAGGCTGCAGCAAACAGCCAGCTATTCCTTAAATGCACCTGAGTGAAAGGAAATTAATGTCTTTATCAGGTAGTTTTTTTTTTTTTCATTTGAGCATTGTTTAAAATGTGTGTCAAGGCCTTTAGACAATTTTATAAAAACAAGTTGAATTAATGCGATCAGATGGGTTTAACAAAAGCATATACAATCAATTAACAACCTCAGAGCTCACAACATGTCTGTCTTTAAAGTTTTATCAGTTATTGTTAAAAATCACTTTCCCTTAGGAGACAGTGAATGGAGTTTTTACTTCCGGAACCTGACTGTTGCGCTCTATAGAGAGTGAAGAGTGCAGAAAGTGGAGGTGTCGAAGGTGACAGAGTGTGTAATGAATGAAAAGGAGAAATAGGTGTCAAGGAAGACAGGAGGGTATACCGAATGAAAGCATAAAGTGGAGATGAAAGAAAAGAAGGGGATGAAAGCCCTACTAGGATGAAAGGAAGGGATCGAGAGATGAAGAAGAAAGATTTCCTGGATGAATCTTGAAGACGCTGAGATTGCTGGTGTGATCTAGGTGCAGTCTCATGGCCGTGTGATATTTTGTTGTGTAATGTGCTTATCAGTGTTTCCCAATTCAAATGTTGTAGTGTATAGATAGTACAAAATCTCTTTCCAAGATCATGATCAATTTAATACTTCCCATTTGACTAAAATTTTTAATTTCTTAAAGACGTTTGAACATACTGCTGTAAGCATAATAAAATCTGTATAGTACCACAGTAATTTATTTATTTACTTTGCTTACATTGCAAAGACATTAAATTATCATAGTTGATGAACGAAGTCATATACTTGGTCATTACATTTGAATAAAATTGACATTCAGTTTAATACATTTAATAGAGAAGGCACAGTGAAGAAGATACTTCTTAAAGGGTTCGATCACCCAAAAATAAAAATGTGCTATTAATTTATTCTCCCTCAAAAACGGGCAACGATCAAGTTTCAGCAAACAATTATCTTTACTGCTCTACTGTAAAAAAAAAAAGTTACCTACATCTTTGATGGCCAGAGAGGGAGTATAATAACAGTATAATAACTCTTTTTTTATTTTTGGGTGATCTATGAGCACAGCTTGAACTTGTTAAAGAACAAAATGTAAAAAAGTGAAAGTCATGACATTTGCCAAGTATGGTAACCCAGACTCGCAATTAATAATAATAATAATACATTTTATTTAAAGGCGCCTTTCATGGCACTCAAGGACACCTTACACAATTCATAAAAAAAAAAAAGACATTACTCAATCAAACCAGTACAACAACAAACATTAAATCACATAAAAGCCTGCCTAAACAGATATAATTGGTGCTCTGCTTTTAACCCATCCAAGTAGAACTTTAGAACTGAGAACAAATCATAATTAGCTGACCACATGCAGTACCAGTGTGGCTCCCTGTAGTAAACAATATATATATAGTGAATGCTTTTTCACAAGTGTCTTATCTTATGCTGTAAACACTCTCATTAACCTCTCTTCACCTGTTTAAATTATTGTGCATCACATATATCAGGACAATCATTGTTAAAATAGCATTTATCCTTTCGATCTAGGTAAAAAATAACCATTCTGACACCACCTTAATTTTGCCTCCGTTCTGATTGTTTGAGAGCTGTTGAGGTGATTTGTGTCTGATTTGAGTTTCTGGACAGAATATGTCTGTTGGGTTGAAGGACAGGTAGAGGAATGGTTACAAATTACATTTTACAGTTCCGCCAGATAGATTTCAGTGTTGTTAAACTCAAGAAGTTAGACAGTTATTCAAAATACAATGATTTACTTTGCTTGTGTGCGGCATTGTAAAATTTGTTTTCTTTTTATGCTTATACTCTCAAACTGTCCTAAAAATAAAACTGGAGTCAGTCCCCTTTTATTTCTCCTATGGCCTATGACCATTGTGATAATGTTGGTAATGAGAGAACATTTAATTTAACAGTTTAATACTTAATCTAAACATGCCCTCACAGATACAAGGTCAGAAACTATCTGGCCCTATTATTGTCCTGTTTATTTATTTATTTATTTTTTTGTCTGTTTTCTCAAACAATTGGTAGAGCAGAGTTTGGGAGAGTAAAAGTGTAAAAACACTGTGAATCAGACCCAGCTCAGATTTGCTCCTTTTCTGATCCATGATAATCAAATCCCCACCATAAACCATTGTTATTTGTGAACTTCATCAGACTGCAGGAAGCTAAGAAGCTCAAAGACATTCAGTATTACTCAAAAAATCTCTAGTCCAGGATTTTGTTCATTAAAGACCAGAATGGAAAAAGTGCAATGATCAAAATGTAATTGACAAGAGTGCGATTTGTAACTATATATGTCTTTGGTTATAAATGTAGTTGTATACTGAAATGTGAGCAGAAGAGCATTAGCACTTCAAACAGGACTGACAGCTGTATTCTGCTGCTGCGTGACTATAACCCGAGGTGCTGTGCTTATGATGCTTTGGATGCTTTTGCATATGTGAATTTGCATAGAACAAGTCTTGAATGAATATTACTGCCAGAAAATAAACCATGTATTCAGAGAGGATTTACATTATGCTAGTTCCTCACATCAATTCATAGCTGTAAGGACTTTGAATTAGTGTAACTGGGTTTAAGATAGAGTCTCTCTTTCTCGAGATTGTATCATATAGCAGCACACTTACCGTCTCATATGAGAGAAGAGAAGAGGAGATTTTGTAGATGACAGAACGATAATGGGGAAATTATTAAAGCTCCAGTGTCAGAGTGAACGTTTTTACAGTGACTAAACTACACAAAGACCTAATTCCTGTTATTCCTTTTAAAAGTTTGGGGTCAGCAAGATTTTCTATGTCTTTCAAAGTAGTGTCTTATTCTCATCAAGCCTACAAACAAACAAACACACATAGTAATATTGTGAAATATTATTTTTTTTAAATTACATAGTTAATCCATTGATGGTAAAGCTGAATTTTCAGCAGCCATTACTCCAGTCTTCAGTGCCACTTGATCCTCCAGAAAACATTTATTATTATTATCAATGTAAAAACAGTTGTGCTGCTTGATAATTAAGTGGAAACCATTCTTTTTACTTAAAAAAAAAAATGATCTCAGTCGTTTGAACAGTAGTGTTTTGATATATGTTTTTATTTTTTGGTATTTATACACTGTGTAAAATGTGGTCATGTGCTATTGTTATATTTTCAACTAACAGTGCAAGTAAAAAAAGAATATGGCTATATTAAACACCTGGCTTATTTAATTATAAAAATAATAATAATAACAACAGTAAAACAGTATGGCTATAACAGTAAAATCATCAGGGACAATTATGCATTATAACTGCAGCTTATGAATTTTTGATAGCTCTGTGATACTAACTCAATATCCCTATCTTAAATTGAAATTTCTCATGTTAATCTGAGTGCATTTAACCTGAGGAGGGTTCTGCCATCATATCGGTGTTTTAATGTGAGCTCTCGTGTGATTAGCTGATGATAACATAATGGTTTAATGACAGCAGGGTTTTATTTAGGAGGAAACCATATAGTGTGTCACTGCTGCTGCACTAAACATCATCCAGTAGTGTATGGAAACATGGGATACGCCAGCCTCCAGCAATGACATTGCTGTGACAGGTAACCTTGAGGGGCGTCCATCTATCCTTTCACTCGTTCTCTTTTTGTTTCTCTCAGTCACACACACAAACAGGTGCATGCTGGTATTCACTGGGGCTTTATAACAGCAGGGGCGCTTAAATGACAGTTATTTCTTTCCAGACTCAATCTGAATTAATTGAAGCGCTGTCTGTTTCTACAAATGGTAGATTTTTATTTTCCTTTTTTTTCTGCAGTATTGCAGTAATGGCTAATTTAGGCCCAAAAATCATTTACTAAGTTGTCAGAGTCAGTCTATTTAAGTATATGTGCTTGTTTTTGTGTATAAAAGAGGATTTACTGGGAGCTTTTAGGTCTTGGCTCACAAGATAAACCCTGAAATAAATGAGAAAATTACTTCCCTGAACACAGCTGTGTGTGTGCTGTGCTTTTGAATGTGTGTGTGTCCATATCTACAGATTTACTTCATAAATCTGACGCTTGGTGGCTATAGGATCCATATCAATCAGTGTGTAATTTGCTGGGAGCACAGAAAGCCCACAAATGCTTTCTTAGCACTTTCCACCTGTGAATCGATTAATCTTTATGAACAGCCAGATCCCCTTTGACATCCTTCCTGTCCTCTGTGTCTTGCTCAAGCCATTTTTTAATTTGACTGAATTAATATGAAGTGTAGGTTACATCAGTGAAAGCCATTTTTAACTGTGGAAAAAAGACAACAATTGCTCGTAATGACATTTTGCAGTGTATACATACCAAATGAGTATGTAAATATAAAAATAGTGTATTCACACTATCCCTCAAAAGTTTGAGTTGAGTAAGAGTAAAGATAATAATGTTAGAGAAGATTTCAATTTCAAATAAACAGTTCTTCTGAACTTTTTATTCATCAAGTAATCCTGAAGAAGAAATGTGTCACAGTTTCCACAAAAAAATTAAGCAGCAGTAGCACAAATGTTTTCAACACTGTAAATACAAATCATACATGTTTCTAGAGCAATAAGTTAGCATACAATGATTTCTGAAGGATCATGTGACACTGAAGACTACAGAGTAATGATGCTAAAAATTCAGCTTTGTATCACAGCAATAAATTACATTTTACAATATATCAAAATAAAAAACTGTTTATTTAAATTGTAATAATATTTCACAATATAATTGTTTATATATATATATAAATATTTGTATATATAAAGCAGCTATGGTGAGCCTCTTTCAGAAACATAATTTTTTTTTTACTGACCCTAAACTGTTAATGTAGTGATATATATATATGTATGTGTGTGTGTGTGTGTGTGTGTGTGTGTGTGTGTGTATGTGTGTGTGTGTGTGTGTGCGTGAGTGTGTGCGTGTGCGTGTGTGTGTGTGTTTGTGTTTGTGAATGTATGTATATACTGTGTGTATAAATGCATACGTAAGGGATGTTGAGAAGTTAGGGCAATTTAACCTTTTACCACTGAAAAAGTAAGTATTAAGATGAATTAAAAAGCTAATGTGATCTTTTTTTAAACCTAGAATGAATTATTTATTTTATTTGGCTTTAAAATAATTTTAGGGGACAGAAAGTGCCTCTAGTTAAAGAATCACCCATATATGAAATTCAATTATGTGCAAACCTTTATTGCTCTGATTCAAAATGGTCTCTGATATTCGGCTGAATATGACAGCAGGCTTTCGGAAGCTGTTACTTCTTGATAATATTCGCTTCATGTCATTCTTCAGTGATTCTTATCATTACCTGATATAATTCAAACAGGGAGGCAATCACACCGCACCACAGAAACCACACAGGTGTCTGAGCCTGTTCTTCCTCTCCTGCAGTCACTGAGCACACTGGCTTTTTCAGACTCACTGGCCACTTTGGCAGTTACCTGCATAATCACTGTCTTTCTTTTTTTTGATTTGGCCTATTTTTTGTCTGTCAATCTCAGTAGAAAAATCATCTACCCATACATCATTGTCATGTATTTGTCTTAAACAACATGCTCACAGAGCTTTTGCTGTAGGGTCACTTTGATCTCACACATTCACACGCTGCTAGACATATTTGACGTATGTTATATTCTATTCTATTCTATTCTATTCTATTCATGTATTTAAGCATTTCTCTCTGTTCTCCCTCTCCATGTCATTCATCTGTGAATGGCTGTTCATCTGTCAGGACTGGAAGTAGTGCTGCGATTTGTGGCTGGACTGCTCTTAATTCTCTTTTATCGGCAGCAGAACTAGGTCAGACTGGAGCCTGTGTCTGAGCCTGCAGACAGAAGCAAGCTATCACCACTTTGTCTGGCCTTAGGAGCCCACAGTTGTTTGCTGTTAGCCATTAGTACTAGACAATGAGGCTCCATCAGCAGCGCACTTCATCACTCAATTCAGTGAACACATTCAGTGGAGAATCCCATGCAGACAAATATCTGCTTTTAAAGACATGTCTCCCTATTCGCAATGCTCACTCTTAACACTCCCTAGTTTATTTAAATCGTCCATTTCCAACATTGTCATTTATAAAAAATAAATGAATACTTTTATTCAGCAAGGATGCATTCAACTGATCAAAAGTGTGTGTGTGTGTGTGTGTGTGTGTGTTCAGTATTTAAATTGCAATAATATTTCACAGTAGATCTGTTTTTACTGTATTTCTGATTAAATAAATGCCGCCTGGGTGAGAATAAGAGACTTTACCCCAAACTTTTGAATGGTGTATGTGTTGTGTTTAACAGCATGCTATTGTGGAAATGACTGTTATATAAATGACATTTTAAACATTTTAGTTGACTAAGGATTAAGTCTATACTAATAATACATAAAAACAACAAAATGCTAAATTACACATGACTGTGGTGAATATGATGGCACAACAGAGGGACTGTCATCATTTTTGTAAATGTTTACATAAATCTTTTACACAAATTTCACACAAAAGCTTCTGAAAAGATTTATTGCACTTTGCTTTAGATTATCATTGTTTCATAAACAATTGGTTTTCATGTAAGATTAAAAATCGATTTTTGATTTACATAAAAATAAGAAGTAATGAATGCATAATAAAAAAGTTATGTGACCTTAATATAACAAAAAGGGGAAAAAAGCTAGTTTTATTCAAAATCAGCTCTGCAACACAAAGTGCCAACAGACGAATTTGTCTGTCATGTGTGAGTTCATACTATAGTATAGAGATGAGGAAGAGAGCAAAGTTACAGATACAGTTCTGTAGTCTGTGTGTTTGCAGGATGATGTTTAATATTGAGTGACAGAGGGAAGGGAACATCCAGTACCAGCTGCATACTTAAACACTCGTGGATTTGCTTGACTCTTTCTCAAACGCACATTCACACAGCTGCATCTAATCTGTAAATGTTTAAATAGTGACCTTCAGCATAAGATGAAAGATCCCTTGGTATTCCTGGTACAAAAATGTCATATATATGTACAGTATGTGTGCACGAGTTTGTTGTGTCACTCTGAAACCCTGAAAGTGTGTGTTTGCACTGCAATGGTAATCGGCTGGTCTCCCTCTGACACTTGTCTCCCTCCCTCTGTTCTTCAGCCATCACTGCTGGAAAGAGAGATAGAGAGAGAGAGCACACGGCAACGCGACCAGAATACAAAGCAGGCCGAGATGATGTGGAAGGTGTGTGGGGCAGAGGGGTTTATGGGTAGGGCTGAGGTGATGCACTCATGACACCTCACTAACAATCCTCAAACCTTCTTTCATTAGAAAATCATTGTGTTTCTGTTTTCTATCCCAACAATATGTAACATCCAGTGAATTGCACTTTTAGATGTTACATTTTTGTTACACCTGATTTTATAATTCACTTTAGGCATTCTATTAACTATAAATAACTTTGCAACTACATATCAACTAACTCTCATTAGACTGCTTGGGTTAGTAGAATAAGTTGACCTACTTGCAAATTTAGTTATAATCAGTAGAATGTCTTTTGGGGACAATCCAAATGAAGTGTTAGCAGATATTAAGCAGACAGTCTACTAATACTCTATGACTAGTTGACATGGTAGTTGAAAAGTTAGTTATAGGCTCATTCTGTGTCAACTCAAACAGAGGTTTCTGGCTAAAAAGTTTGATTTTGAGAAATGCTTCTTTTTGAGTTAAAGCCATGCAAATGTCATAAAAAAATATTTATATACATATAATTGTCCATTTGCTTATAATGCAACAGGCTGCTTACCAATCTTACCAATTCTTACCAATCACTGTGTAAAAATAACATGATGCCACCATTCCAAAGTCATTTTTACCCCCTTTAATTTGGCTTCAAAATTATAAAAAAAATGTATTGTATGTTGACCCCTGTATAAAATAGAGGATTATACATCCATGACATTTAATATTTTGGCTTTCTTCATTTATGTTTATTTATGTTTGTCTTTCTTAAGAAAAGTATTAACAAAATCTAAAATTTGAGCCAGGGAAGTTTCTGAACTTTAGTTGTTTTAACACAATATGAGCTTATAGTTACTGTAGTAGAATGTCTAAAGTGGACTATTAAAACAAAGTGTTAACTATATATTTTTTAAAAGCTTGTTGAACTCCTTAAGATATTCTTGTGTATATGTTCAATTTTTCATGTCTGCCACCCATTCTGTCTTCTCATGGTCTTCTGTAATTGTGACATGCTCAATCATTTAAATGAAGTGTGTGTGTCTGAGACACTGTTTGTTTGTGAGGTCATTTTGTTGTCTGTAATTAGCCAGTCTTTTAACTCAGTAATAAGAACACCAGGGTTTTGTTTACAAGCAAAGCTGCAGGGGTGCAGTGCAGTGACTGACTGAAAAAAAATATATGATGCACATTTTAGTGGATTAATGTTACATGTAAATTTGGAGCAAGTGGTAGTGAGCTAATGTTTGGCTTTAGCGTCTGATGCATTACAGTAATGTGCCGTTAAATGGCTTATGCTCTCTGTGGATTTGTGATGTGAGGATGAAGAGAGGTGGAAACAAAAAAGGAAAAGCTGGCAGCCTGGTGAGGAGTGAAATGATGGATAGGGAATGAGTAGCTTTCATGCCTTTGAGTGAGTTAAACTGCCTGATGTTTGACCTTCATCAAGATCAAAATCACACTGAGTGCAACTCGGATTGATTCACACACAAATCAATTAAATTAAGCTACATCAGATGGCTTTTAAATGTTGTTATTGCATTGTCCATCCATTTTCTTCTCCGATTTCATTGTATTTCCTTCTTTGTGCGTATTTGTGAGGATGCAAGGAGTAAAACCCAATTAGGACTAGACTAGTTTTCCCAGCAGAAGTCAGGTAAAGTCATGTTTCAGAAATGTACTTTGTGTATATTTTAGTCCTGTTCGCATCAAACACGTCTGTGTTTTCCTTGGACAACCTTGGAAGAATATAAAATACAGAAAATATTACATGTTTTGGGGTGACTCTGAGAATTTTAATCCTGTTCAGATGGGATTAAATGTTTTACTGTCTGGTATTTCTCCATTATTGATTTAATGGAATAATTGCATCTCATCGGATGTAAAAGGAATAAGTAGTGTTGTAGTCAATACCAGCTCACTTAAGACCAGCTCATTTATATGCAAGTCAAACCTAAGATCAGGGTAGGTTGAGTCTGAAGATGCAATCCTGTTGCCCATAAGCATGCTGTGAAGTAGACTTCACAGGGTATTTTGTCATTAAGTGAGATTCCAATCCGAAAGGAACATACATGTTCAGTGCGAAGGGCACTGACACACGGAATGAGGGAACACAATACATTTCTTAGCAGAAAGCTGAGAGGGAAATTTACCCACCAGTCAATATGCATCACTTTTTACAATTTGAATAAAATAAAGGCACAAAATGAGTTAATACCTCAATGTTTCTGTTTAATTAGTCCCAGGTGTGGTTTGTACGCAGATGTTTGTGTGTATAAAGTGCACAGGATGTGACAGTTATAATGCAGCTATAATGATTATGGTTAAATAAGATAAAATACATAGCTGTTAGAACCAAATTGTGTTTGTTTTCATATTAAACACCAAAACAACATTTGTAACTCAGTTTAGCTCATTCAAATGACAATTTATGTCTTGTATGATGCTCATCCTGACAACAGAAGCTCCCAATATCTGAGACCCTATCTGGTCTAAAGCTGTGCATAAAATCACAGGTGTCCTTGGCCTATATTAATAATTGTAACTCCGATGTCATTTAGAAAACAAATTTCACTTGTTCATGCATGCACAGATGTGTAACCATAAATAATAACAGCCTCATTTGGCCAGGCAGATGCCGTTGTCATGGAGAAATTTGAAAGAAACCTCCTTCACTTTTATTCCAGCTTTTATGTGTTCTTCTTTTCATCTTCCATCACCACATCTTTTGTGAGGCAGAAGATGTTTTAGAAAGCACCCGTGGTAGATAGCAGATGACACAAACCATCTGTCGCCCCCTGCTGTGTGGACTGGATGTGATGTCATCACAGTTGGACAGGTATCAAAGTGGTGTCTTTTCTACTGGCTGGCATCTGCCTGGGCAAGATGCTCTGGGTGTGTTTCAGTGAACTTTCTAGAACTTTGCATAGAGTTGCCTTCCTCTTTTTTTTTTTGACCATTCTGGCCATCAATAACTGTTCATAGCTCTTGTCACTCAGAAATCCACTTAGATGAAAAAAATTATTTCACTCTCTTTCACTCTTTCATTCACACACGCACACACACACACACACACACACACACACACACACACACACACACACACACACACACACACACACACTCAGGCTGTAAATCTCTCTTGTGCACTCAGCTGCATTTCTCTTTAACATTCGTTGTTCCTGTCACATCTCAGTTATGGAATCTTCAAATAGTCATGAACTTCTGGAATTATTGATGCAGGACATGAGTGTTTCCCTTGGGAGGGCTTCTGTGTTTTATGGGTTTAATTTATACAGCCTATTTTTCCAGTTGGTTTGAAAAGCCAGAAAGTGTGAAAGTACGTGTGTTAGACTGAGTACTGCATGTGTGTGTTTGTCCACTGAGAAACAACATAAACATCACTGCACTGAACCTAAAAATCATCTGAATGCTAACGTAAATGTCACTGCACTAAACCTAAACATATTCTGAACACTAACATAAACATCACTGCACTGAACCTAAACATATTCTGAACACTAACGTAAACATCACTGCACTGAACCTAAACATATTCTGAACACTAACGTAAACATCACTGCACTGAACCTAAACATATTCTGAACACTAACGTAAACATCACTGCACTGAACCTAAACATATTCTGAACACTAACGTAAACATCACTGCACTGAACCTAAACATCCTCTGAACACTAACGTAAACATCACTGCACTGAACCTAAACATATTCTGAACACTAACGTAAACATCACTGCACTGAACCTAAACATATTCTGAACACAAACGTAAACATCACTGAACTGAACCTAAACATCCTCTGAACACAAACGTAAACATCACTGCACTGAACCTAAACATATTCTGAACACTAACGTAAACATCACTGCACTGAACCTAAACATATTCTGAACACTAACGTAAACATCACTGCACTGAACCTAAACATATTCTGAACACTAACGTAAACGTCACTGCACTGAACCTAAACATATTCTGAACACTAATATAAATGTCACTGAACTGAACCTAAACATATTCTGAACACTAATGTAAACATCACTGCACTAAACCTAAACATCCTCTGAACACAAACGTAAACGTCACTGAACTGAACCTAAACATATTCTGAACACTAATGTAAACGTCACTGAACTGAACCTAAACATATTCTGAACACTAACGTAAACATCACTGAACTAAACCTAAACATACTCTGAACACAAACGTAAACATCACTGCACTGAACCTAAACATACTCTGAACACAAACGTAAACATCACTGAACTGAACCTAAACATCCTCTGAACACAAACGTAAACATCACTGCACTGAACCTAAACATATTCTGAACACTAACGTAAACATCACTGCACTGAACCTAAACATATTCTGAACACTAACGTAAACATCACTGCACTGAACCTAAACATATTCTGAACACTAACGTAAACATCACTGCACTGAACCTAAACATATTCTGAACACTAACGTAAACATCACTGCACTGAACCTAAACATATTCTGAACACTAACGTAAACATCACTGAACTGAACCTAAACATATTCTGAACACTAACGTAAACATCACTGCACTGAACCTAAACATATTCTGAACACTAACGTAAACATCACTGAACTGAACCTAAACATATTCTGAACACTAACGTAAACATCACTGAACTAAACCTAAACATACTCTGAACACAAACGTAAACATCACTGAACTGAACCTAAACATATTCTGAACACTAATATAAACGTCACTGAACTGAACCTAAACATATTCTGAACACTAATGTAAACATCACTGAACTAAACCTAAACATACTCTGAACACAAACGTAAACATCACTGAACTGAACCTAAACATCCTCTGAACACAAACGTAAACATCACTGCACTGAACCTAAACATATTGTGAACGCTAACGTAAACATCATTGAACTGAACCTAAACATATTCTGAACACTAACGTAAACATCACTGAACTGAACCTAAACATACTCTGAACACTAACGTAAACATCACTGAACTATACCTAAAAATAGTCTGAACACTAATATAAAATGAACTGCACTGTACCTAAACAGTCTGAATACTAATGTAAATGTCATGTCTCTTAAATTGAACACTGTTTGAACACCAACCTAAACATCAATGCACTGCAACCTGTCACTGTGCTGCACTTAATAACTATCTGAGTACTAGCCTAACATCACCGCAGTAAGCTCAAACTTAAACACCTAACATTTCAATAATATTCAGCCCATTTTTACTGTCAAAGAACTTTGCTCAGAATCATTTGGAACCACTTGGATAATTTTGAAAATAACACAGTAGTAATACCAAACAATGGCATTATGCTATTTGGGTTTAATGCTCTGTGAATAATGCAAGATCTAATTGAGGCAGTAGTATTCACAGTGCCCAGTGTGTGTGTGCGTAACTGATATGGAGAATGAGAACGAATTCCTCGAAACAAACAAGGACACCAATACCACTGTACCTATTTGTGTCTGAAATTTCCTCTCCTCCCCACTCATCCTACTCCTCCTGTCCTGCATGATCTGACTTTTACATGCACTGCATATTAAACAGTATTGATTTAGCTCTCCTCTTCTTCTTCCTTTCTGCTTCTCTCTGTTTGACACATGAATTGCTGTGATATTACAATCTCTCTTTCCTCTCTCCCTCTGGATTACTCCTTCCATCTTTTGTTCAGTGTGCATAAAGGCTATTGACAGCCAATGTCCACCCACTTTTCAACATGGAGCCCTGAGCCACAGATCCTGCTGTTGACTACATGGCTGTGAGCTATGCTCCGTCAACTCGACCTTCAGCATACACGGTGCTCTAGTGAACAAGGCCTGCCATTTCTATGCTGTGAATGTGTTTTGTAAAGTTATCATTGCTTTACATGTTTTACACCTGTGAAGCTGCTGAAAGTGTTTAAAGGTGTGTAATTGTCTGTGCCACTAGCATCACCAAACAGATGTGCAAATATACAGTAATGAAATGTTTTCTTGACTTGTCAATAGTTTTTAGTGAGTTTTCTCTGCAGTTTTAGCTTTGATATAAGGTACAGACAAACCAAAAATTATTCAGAGGCCAGATATAATGTTTAATATATTTATAGTGGGTAAAGGACACTATAGTTCATTTCTGTAAGTGAGGATAGAAAATTAAACTGTGACATATTATGCCCAAAAATTCTATACAGTGGACTACCAGTAAAACTGATAAAAATTTGGTACCAAACATTATTCAGACACTTTGACCTGACTATGTTTTGCTTAAGTGTTATCTGACATTATCAAGATGAATTTGTTCTGACACAGTTCTTGTCATATTTTATTACCATTTTCTATCATCTAACACTCATGTAAAGTTTAACTCATGTTAAAATTAGTATTAGCAAATCCCAAAATAAATATTTATTTTACATACTGTACTATATAAATTAAATGCTAAATACACTATGTAACATTTAAAATATTTTTCATTTATTTAGAATAAATCATATAGAATTTTACTGTTTGCCATTTATTGATTATTTGCTTTAATTATTGGCTTTTTTATTATTGGAAATTTAATATCAGTACATCCTTGTAATTTAAACAATGGAAAAAAAATCACCTTTAAGATGACATGAAATTGATATTGACCCAGTTTACCTTCATAATAGATGTATAGGGCGTTCATCAGTGCGTGTTACTGTGAAGTTAAAACTGTATAACTTTTTTGTACAATTTTGAACATACTATGTACTGTACGTATGAATATAATACATTTCCATGCCTCTAAAAATGGTGAACAAAAATACTAACTCATAACTTCATAGCCTAATGGGCTGCCTAATATGTTCACGATCTAATGAAGTCCCAGTGGATAAAATGAAGTCCTTGCAAACATTACTTTCCAATAAAAATTTGGTTTCCTTTAGATTCATATCACATTAAGTATATGCTTCTAATGTCATTATGTTGCCATATAAGTTTACATCTACATTAATGCATGTTCATAAACACATTAATGGATTTGATAAATGGACAAATTCTGATGCATCATTTCAAGACACTGACGACTGCAGGCACATTCATGCTTTCATTTAGCTATAATCAGCATGTTATTCCTCTTTTCTCCGCACACACACACACACGCTTCACACCACAGTCTCATAATCACTTTAATCGGAGGCAGCAGAAAGGAGGTAATTTGGCAGAGCGCAGAAGAGAAGAGAAAAAAGATAAATAGAGCAGGATTGAGATGTGTTTACTGAGCGACTGATGACTGGCTTTTTTCTGCTGTTTTTTGTAGATGTGTTTTCAGTATTGTCTGTGGGGTTGACAAGAGGTTAATTCTATCATTTAATAGCAAAGATCAACCTTTAGCACACTTTTACTGCAGGTTGGTTTATATGCTAAGATTTTCTTTTTTTGTTGTTGCATGTACTATCCTTAAAATGTGTATCTTCATAGGGTAATTGGTTTTAAATATAAATACAGATACATAATTTAAAATATGATGTATTTAGCATCATTTTGTTATTTTATTTTCAATTATCATCCTTTCATCCCCATCTAGAAAAAAATTAAGGGGTTTTATCTTAAGTGCTTCTGTGCCCTCTGGTGCATGTCTCTGTTCAGAATAGTGATGCTGTACAGTACAGATGTAAGTGCTTAAAGTGTGTAAGTGTGTGTGTGTGTGTGTGTGTGTGTGTGTGTGTACCATTATGTAAAGCATTTCCTTTGTGTGGTCACATATGTATACACACACAAGGGGGGGATGGTGCATTATATGTGTATTTGAACAGTAGTGAACTGTAGCATCTCATCACATCCTACACTTTTTTGGGCTGATAGTAATGCTGCAGTAAGACTACCTGCTGTTTTGACCAGGGTGTTTCTGGAACAGGTCCAAGTGCTTTCAGAAGTGTCTGGAGGTTTTACTTCTTGGTTTGTGCTGGAATGTGAAATACTGTTTTAAACCACATAGAGGAACTTTAATGCAGGAAGCAGCTTTATTCCCTCTGTCTGCTGTGCAGATTAGATTGTGTTGTGTTTGGATTGTGAGACAAAGAATTGAAAGGCTTTTGTATTTTTCTTATTTGTTTGCACACATAATTAGCAGGCATGGGATAAATGTTGTGCTCTATGGCATTTTATTGTGTGTGTGGTGCAGCTTCCATATTTGATGCAAACATTGATGCTCTGAGCTGGAAATTTAGAAGAGATTATGAATGTAATTATGGGATACATATAACAATATATATATACAGTGCTGCTTGAAAGTTTAGAATTGAGAATTGCCTTTTAGAATTGTCTAAAAATCATCATATTTTCAAGTCCTAAAAGTTGACAGAGAACCCAATCAAACAAATGAGATCAAAATATATACTTATTTATTTATTTATTCAGGGAAATGATTCAATATGATTAAACATGGTGGTGGTACAGTAGGATCATGGTTTGGGCCCGTTTTGCTGCATCTGGTCCAGGATGGCTTGCCATCATAGATGGAACAATGAATTCTGAATTATACCTGCAAATTCTGAAGGAAAATGTCAGGACATCTGCCAGAGAACTGAATCTCAAGACAAAGAGGGTCATGCAGCAAGACAATGACCACAATCGCACACGTTATTCTACCAAAGAATGGTTAAAGAAGAGCAAAGTTATTGTTTTGGAATGACTGAGTCAAACTCCGGACCTTTATCCAACTGGAATTTTGCAGAAGGACCCGAAGCAAGCAGTTCATAGGAGGAAACCCACCAACAGTTGTTTTGATGAAGTGGTTCTGTACAGAAGAATGGGCTAAAATTCCCACAAGCCATTGTGCAGAACTGATCAGTCACACCAGATGCTTAAAGCAAAGATACACATACTTTTGCCACTCACAAATATTTAACACCGGACAATTTTTCTCAATAAATAAATGACAAAGAATATATTTGGTCTCCTTTGTTTGATTGGATTCTCTTTGGCTACTTTCAGGATTTGTTTGAAAATCTAATTATGTTTTGGGTCTTATTTATGCAGAAATATAGAAAATTCTAAATGGTTCACAAATTTTCAAGCAGCATTGTATATATGTATATATATATATATATATATATATATATATATATATATATATATATATATATATATATATATATATATATATATATATATATATATATATATATATATATAGACAACAAATGGCCAATTATGGAGACAAACCTTGTCTGTTGACATGAGTGACATTCCCACAGTCTGTCTTATCAATGACGTGATCTGAGAGAAGCGCTGATGCCCGTGAGCTATGTGGCCTGCTTAATATCTCGATCTCTCTATGGTTCATAATCTTGCAGTGTGAAATGTGTTTTGACTGGAAATGGCATCGGCAATGACATACTGCCAATGAAAAAGCATGATACAGGGCAAAGGGAAGTTCAGTGGGAGGAGTCATAAAATACCTGCAACAGAACATCTTCTTCATCTTCATCTTCATATTCTTTTTTGTTTATTAAAATCTTTTTCACTGCAAATCAGTGTACAGACAACTTGGATTGCAAGCTTTTTGCTGGCTACCGGTTTTTACAGGAATAAATCCATTCTTGCTTGCGAATGCATGTCTCTTAACATTATTTCTGGTATCAGTTCTGACGTGTTTGTTTGTAAAGCAACAAAGACCAGACGGAGTTGTCTGCAATTGGTCCTATTGAGAAGTTGTGTAATGTGTGAAATCCAAGTTGTCTGTACACTGATTTGCAGTGAAAAAGATTTTAATAAACAAAAAAGAATATGAAGATGAAGATGAAGAAGATGTTCTGTTGCAGGTATTTTATGACTCCTCCCACTGAACTTCCCTTTGCCCTGTATCATGCTTTTTCATTGGCAGTATGTCATTGCCGATGCCATTTCCAGTCAAAACACATTTCACACTGCAAGATTATGAACCATAGAGAGATCGAGATATTAAGCAGGCCACATAGCTCACGGGCATCAGCGCTTCTCTCAGATCACGTCATTGATAAGACAGACTGTGGGAATGTCACTCATGTCAACAGACAAGGTTTGTCTCCATAATTGGCCATTTGTTGTCTATATATATATATATATATATATATATATATATATATATATATATATATATATATATATATATATATATATATATATATATATACATATATACAATGCTGCTTGAAAATTTGTGAACCATTTAGAATTTTCTATATTTCTGCATAAATAAGACCCAAAACATAATTAGATTTTCAAACAAATCCTGAAAGTAGCCAAAGAGAATCCAATCAAACAAAGGAGACCAAATATATTCTTTGTCATTTATTTATTGAGAAAAATTGTCCGGTGTTAAATATTTGTGAGTGGCAAAAGTATGTGTATCTTTGCTTTAAGCATCTGGTGTGACTGATCAGTTCTGCACAATGGCTTGTGGGAATTTTAGCCCATTCTTCTGTACAAAACCACTTCATCAAAACAACTGTTGGTGGGTTTCCACCAACTTTGGTTGGTGGGGACCCCCTGTCTCCTTTCTGTTGTGTAGTGTGCACATAACAGCAACTAGATACCTACAGTAGGTACCCCAGACAGTCATGCAGTGTGAGAAGAACAGCAATCCCACAACTTAAAAAATCATGCAGTGTGAACCCGGCATAAGGTGCTTTATTTTAAGAATGAGTAGTCAAGAGGAAATTAAATCTGTGCAGCTGTGAGGAATGATGGAATGAATGTGACAGTGAGGAGAGATGGAGTAGTTTTCTCACTATAGGTGCTCCGGCTGAAGTCTTTTGATGCCGACACTTTCTTCTTTCATATTATGCTCTGTGGTCTTTGACAGCACAGGCCAATTAATGCAGCACATCAGAAGAGAATGCCAGAGCCAAACTACCATGGGAAACCATGAAGCAATCCACTATTCATATTGAGTCAGATCATTCGGAGAGCCGCAGTCTTTGCATATGTAAAAGTGGTTTCTGTAGGTCTATTTACAATGAGATTTATATTATGTAGCCATGGGTCACGCACAGTAAGCTTTAAAATTCATGCACCCTGTAAACTAATGTTTTTCTGAACTGTACTGTGAACTTTTCCCATTGTGCAAGGTGTTGTGAAGTAGGCAATTTACTTGACAGCCACTGCGGCATATTGTTAATGCATTCATTACACGTTAAAAATAACCAAGCGTTGTTGTAGGCCCTGATCCCATGATTAAAAGTGGTGAACTGAATAGTGTTATATTCCTCTCATGTGCTCTGTGTTCTATCGAGTTTGTCAGGGATGAGTCACATGCAGCAATCAGTGACAGGAAACTTTCGGACAGCATTAGTGAGCACAGGAAGGCTTAGCTAATGTTCCTCCACCTAAATTCTCTTCCCAGGGACTTTTGTGTTTTGTATGAATGGAGGGAAGCTGATAAGGATTGTCATGAGTTAATCTGGTGTGGATTTAATGTAATTTTTGAAAGTTGCTCAAATTTGCTGAAGCTAAGTGATTCAGTGTATGGTAATGTGGTATGTTATGTTAAATTAAATAGATTTTAGGGGCTAGGGTTAGTAGAGTAGCAGTACCACAAAAAAAAGGGGGGGGGGGGGGAGTATTATACAATACGGTTCAAAAGTTGGAGTCAGTGATTTTTTTTTCTAAAGAAAAAAATTTAATTGATCAAAAGTGGCAGTCATGATATTCTTAAAAAAATATTGTAGGAGTAATTATGCTGTAAATACAGCTTTGCACCACAGGAATAAATTACATTATAAAATATATTTAAATAGAAAACATGTATTTAAAATTGTAATAATATTTCTCAATATCTCAGTTTTTATGGATTCAGTTTTTAATCAAAGAAATAGAGCCTTTCTTTAACAAAACGTTCAAAAAATCTTACCAACCCCAAACTTTTGAATGTTAGGGTATATAATATTGTGTTTTATTATAGTATAACACAATAAAAGTGATTTAACAGTGATGTGACAGCCTCTGCAAACTATTGTTTTTTTATATATAACAGTGTTCACAGACACCTGCATCATTATTTAAATACAATTTTATTTATGCATCAATTGTATTATTTATAAAATGTTACACTTTACAATAAGGTTCATTAGTTAACATTAGTTAACTAGTACATTTGTTAACATGAACTAATAATGAACAATACTTCTGCAGCATTTATTATTCTTAGTTAATGTTCATTTCAGCATTTACTAATGCATTGTTAAAATCACAAGTTGTCTTTGTTAACATGAGTTAATGCACTGTGAACTAACATGAATGAACAAAGAACGACTGTATTTTCATTAACTAATGTTAACAAAGATTAACAAATAGTGTAATAAATGTATTGTTCAATGTTCGTTCATGTTAGTTAATACATTAACTCATGTTAACAAATGACACCTTTTCGTAAAGTGTTACCAAAATGTTTTATTGTAATGATTGTGGTTTAATCTATTGTATTTCAGCATCTAAATCTAATTGTGCTTTCAAATAAAGGCATAACACAAAAGTTGCTATGATCTGTTGCTTTAGTCTGTCAGTCTAACAGTCTCTTGTATAGTGGGTGGTACTTGGCCAGACTAATTTGGATCAGATCTTCTGTCATTTAGTGAACGTTTTGGCGAGGCGAGACTGTGCAGCACATAAGACTTTATTTGCACACTCGGTCTGATATTTATTCTGTCGTTCTCTAACTCCCTCTTTGTGATTATTGTGTGTATATTGCGTTAAGGTTGGTTATTGCTTTGGTTGTTGATTGTTTATCTTACAGATTTCAGACAGCAAACCTGCTCTATTTTATCACATTAAAATCAAGCTATGAATTGCTTCAGATGAAAGGTTTTAAGGTCGAAAAAGATTGATCAACTTTCCACAAACTCTTTTCAGCATAATGAGTCATGAAGTATGCAACAGCGCTAAACTGTTCGGCATCTATCTATAGCCGTGCATGCGCTGTTCTTTGTAAATGACAAGTGGGGAAATTTAACAAGCACTCAAAAATCAAAAGACCCCATCCATCTTTTCTTCTCAGTTGTGTTTTTTTCTCTTCCTCTTTTCCGCTCCTCTGCCATACTCCGGCTGAGTGACAGATTGAAAAGATGCAGAGATTACTTATTCTTTGTCCCCAAAGTGAACAAAAAAAAACAAAGCAAAGGAGGGGAGAGAAAATGAAAGCAGTGATGTCTAGTTTAGGCGAGGAGAGAGAGGGGAGGAGGCAGGAGAAGGCAGAAGTATGTGTGATAGAGATAAGCACAATAGAGACAGAAAGGGTGCTGGGGTCTTTCTCAATATAAAGATACCACCTACTAAAAAGAAAGGGAGAGAAGTAGAAACAATGAGCGGAAGAGAACAATTCTCCACTTTATTTGAACAAATCCCAGCCTTAAATCACTTCCACTGCTTTGATCAAACACTGATTGTTTTCTTTTACATTGGACACAAAAACATCTTTTGATATTGAATTGACCTGGACATTTCTGAGAGTTTTGTAGACAGACCAGAGAGTCCAATCCATTTTTAAAACCTTGTAGGGTGCATATCTTACTTTTTTGGACGTTCACTTTTTGTCCTCTCAGGTCTCTAAAAGAGTCATAATGTAGTTCAACATGGTCATTTTCCAACTTCTCTCTCATTTAGGCAGGTTGTGTTTGCTACTATACCTAAAAAGGGATAGTTCACCTTAAATTGAAAGTTTTGTCGTCATTTACTGACTCTCATGTCGTTTCAAACCTGTGTTCTGTTTCTTTCTTCTGTGGAACACAAAAGCAGAGCACAAATTGAAAGACAGCATTGGACCCCCTTGACTTAGATTTATTTTTTCTCTCTGACATTTCAGGCTTGGAACATCATCAAGGTTAAGTAAATGATGACAGAATTTTCTTTTTTGGGGTGAACTTTCTATTTAAATCTATATGTAAATGATCTCAGTTGTGATTGGCTAATTTCCTTTTTTCTTGCATTACATTGTGACAGGTGTGAAAAAAAAACATACTAATATGTACTGCACAACTTTTTAGTCAGACTGAAATTCACTTTGGGAACAAAGATGGTTAAATTACACATTTTGTGTATTTTAATTTTCACAAATGATAGGCTGTTTTTATTCAAAAGCGCAATCTGATTTACATGATATGCCTCTCTTTAAAAATGAAAATGCATTGAGGAAAGAGAACAAACGATGCTATGAGTTGAAGGGCAAGTGACGGGCGGCTCTTGAGAAAGATTGCGCTTTTCCTGTCCCACTGAGAGTGCTATCATTCGATCTTTACATCATGACTCTCCCATCTGAATCTCCATTAGGTTTTTTTATTCATTCCTCTCTCTAACAGATTTACAATTTCACTTGATCCTTGTGCATGGCCCAAGATAGAATGGTTGGCATTGTGATATTTGCATTGTGTATTCAAAATGCCTCTAACATTTGTCTACCTCTACATGGAGCTGTTCTTTAAGATCTTTGTTTGTGCAGATCTTAAGTGTTGTTTAAAGAGCTGCTATTTGCATTGAGAGGTGCACTGGTGCTGTCCATGGTGCTGATAAACTGGGCCAACCTGGAGCTGTCCTGACAATAATGCTGACTCCTCTGTTACCATAAATGCTTGTGTTTACTGCATATTATGCTTTGTTGCTATCTAAAATGGTACAGTTTGTGTTGGTCGCAGTGATATTGTTCTGAGAGCAAGTGATTAATGTAAGCCTTACAGTATCTTGGTGTGAATGAGCTGCATTGCTTCTGTTTGATGTTGTGCAGCCATGCGCAGCACGTCTCGCTGCTGCCTCATGCCCTTCATCTCTTAGACATTTACATTTTTACATCAACATTGAAGATTAAGTGTGTTGAAAGAGGTCAGTCTTGGTCTCTGCTGACTGAGGCTTTCTGATGAATGACTGTTGAGGCAAATATCCATTTTAAAGTGTTCCTTCACTGCAATATATATATATTAGTTTTTAATTACAATTTAATATATCTGATTAATAATTAATATCATCACTATTAAATATCAATACATTAATTATGTATTAATTTAATAGTTATTTATATATTATATTGATAATTTATTTATATTATGCTGTGATAGGCTATGATTTCTCTTATAAATTTCACTGTTTTCTTCAGCTTAATTTCTTCACTTATTCATTATGAATGAGTTTTTAAAAGTATAAATATATATTCTCTCAAGTAATGTGAGGTCAATAAAAATTATAATTATTCATAAGTAATAAAAAATCATATTTAATTAAATTACTTAAACATAATAAAGTTTTGTTTTTTCACTAAGGATAGGATTAGTCTGTAGTTATTATAAATAGCTATAGAAGGTTAACACCAATAGAAGTCTAATATATGTCTTGATTTATCTAAAAGAGTGTGTGTGTGTGTGTGTGTGTGTGTGTGTGTGTGTGCGCGCACGGCTGCATGCATGTATCGTGCATGTTTACCACAGTGAGGCGCTGTGTGTTTCTGCAGAACTCCTCCTACTCCTCTTCCTTTTCAAACACTCTTTCTCTCTTCTTCTTCTTTCCTCTATCCGATGAGGATCTCTCATCTCTTCTGCTTCATGGTCAGCCGGTCTAATCAAATCACCATGACCACGCTACCTTCCCCACTTCCCCTCTCTTTCTCTGCTCTTCATACTCTCTGTCTCTCTTTCACTCCATCCAGCTTCTTCTTCCTTTCTCCCTCCCTTGTTCTAAATCTGGGTCATCCTCTAGCATGACGGACAGTCTCCCATTATCACCCTCTCCACTTCTCCCCTAAAGCAAGAGAAGGAATTAAGAGAGGCAAAGCAGGTGAGAGAGGGGTAAGGGATGAGAGAAGGTCACAGAGTTCCCTGTTTGTCTGAATGCATGCTCTGATTGGCTGCTCGTCCTGCTGGTGTCACATTCTGCCCTCTTCACATGTTCATGCAACGACAGTGTCCTCACATGAGTATAACACTCTAATGCACGCTCACTCACACACACACACAAATACAGAGAGACTCATGAGTGCTGCTGGACACCGCTGGAATAATGACTTTACACTGGATTGCTTCAGTCTGTCCTCTTCCAAAGCGGACTAACCATCGTCCTTATCGGTTCAAATGAGTAAGTGACAGCGCAGTCTTCTTCAAAGATGCCTGTTTCTTACATGCTCTTCTGTATGTGTGTGTGCTTGGAGAGGCATTCTGTTTCATCAAAATTGATAAGCATGTGGTCAAGCTCTTAGATATGCTTTTGCATATAAGCTTGTATATGTAGTTATGCTTTTTTAACATAATTTTTTATTTCAATCAGTCGTTCATCTGAGAGTGTTGTTCAATCACTCATGTTCATTCCTTTCATCGTACTATATATATATATATATATATATAAATATATATATATATATATATATATATATATATATATATATATATTATAGTTTATAGTTTATATTATTATTGTTGTTGTTGTTATTATTATTATTCAACTCAATAAATAATAACTGCCTGAACTATACTGGAATATTTTTTGTTGTTGCTAAGAAACCAAAGTAACTTTTAAATTAACACAGTATATTTGGCAATATGCAAGTCATGTTATAATTAAGAAATGATAGCTAATAATTTTGTTGCAGTACAATGTTTAGGTGTTTTTGTTGTGGCTGCTGATTGGACTCTATGAACAAGCCCTGGTTTTTGTGCTTTTGGTCCTGTGGTAATTCAGCTCAACTATTTTGAGCTTTATGTGTGTCAAGTGCAGCTCTGTGAGGAATTTCTACTGTTAGTGCCACCATTATTTATTTTCAAAGCTGGGGCGTGAAAAATTATGATTTCTTGACACATTGTTCTGTGGCTCGAGTCTGTAGGCGTCAGATCAGAGAGGTTTCCTCTTGTGATCACCAGATGGTCGTGTATTTCAGCTAACACATGGACACATCCAGTGCATATGTGGCTTTGTACACAAACACTTACACACAGATTCTTATACATCAAGCTGACATTTCCAACCTCTCTATATGAAAAAAAAGTGATCCTCCATATCCTTCACAACTGAAAAAATCTAAAACTAAATAGTTTGAACAGTGGAAATATGATTTTTTTCCCACAAAGGGTTAAGCATATTGTGCTCTATTTCTCTCTGTAAATATATATAGACTATACATCCATTGCCAGTTTGAAATACCTCCAGTCTTTGTCATCGTGCCGTCTGAATGTGTATGTGAATGTGTGCGCTTGTGAGTCTGTGTGTTTTGAAGTGTGACTGATAAATGACATGACAGATTTCCATGTGTGACATTCTTTTTTTGTGGTGAATTTGGTATTATCAGCATTCAGAGACACTTTGTGCTTGTTTGAGTCTGTGTCCGTGTGCAGCTCGCCATAAATGTTTCATTTTAATACAACCAAAATCTAGAAAAGACATACAGTACATACAGAATACATTCGGCCTGTCAGTATCAGCCAAGAAACATACCCACAACGCACTGCTGTCATGCAGACACACTCACCAAATGTGTCATTTAAAGTTTGCTGGTATAATTTGTAATTGTTGTATGTGATGATAATTTGTCTGGCAACTGTAGATAATTACATTTTTGTGTTGTGTTTTTTCCGAAATGCAATTCCCATTTACACTGGCATGAAATGCAGAGCTACTGGCTGAAAAAAAACTTTTACCCTTAATAGTTTCATGGCTGTTTATCTATGTTGTGTTAGACAGTCTAGGGCTAGAACTTAAACATGTGCTTACAGATATGCACACATTATATTTATATATCAGTTAGAGTATGTTGACATGTTAGATATTGCACCCACGCACTCAGCTTTTACTTTTATTAACCTGCTGTTTATTTTAGTCTCTGCCACTACCGTGTTTTCTAACTTATCACTCCTTATTTGCTGATTTCTGAAACACTCAACTGTTGTCCACAGCAAAGCCTTGCCATGTGTAGCCCTTAAATTATTCAGCACTGTTTTGGATCTAGACGTCTGGGCTGACTGGGAGTCTTCGTGGTCTCACAGTGTTGTCTGGTGAGGTGTGAGTGTGTGGATCTCTGAGTTTGTTATCAGTCCCCAAGAGCTTGCCAAGGATGGAAAACAGCCAATAAAGTGCCTCAGATTTTAGATACACCTTCCATGTCCCCATCTCTTTCTCTCACTAAGAAACAATCTTTTTTGTTACCAAAAAAAAAAAAAAAAAAAGTTTACATGTTTAACTATGGGCTCTTTCAATAATAAACGTTGTAATTTTCTGAGATAACATTATAAATAATAAACAAGATAACAATACGAATTATGCAAGGTTTTTGTTTAAATGTTGTCATATTTATTATTTACTTATATTTTTAACAAATATATTTATTTATTAATAGTTTTAATATAGATTAGTCTGGTTCCGGAAGAATAAAATGAATTTGAAATGTGGCCAAAATAAACTAAGCCAGTTTTTACATTTGTTTTTGCTATTTATGTTGTATAGAGGGAACAGATAGCAAAGTGGGAGAGAGATGGGTGACTAGAACTTGTGTTACCCGAAGTGCAGCCACACTATATGCTGGAGACAATATCTGTTCGTTTTAGTTCCTAAGCTGAAGAAATTCTCAATCTAACTTTCTCCCCAGTTTTGCCAGATTTCCAGGAGACAATATACCAATACAATATACCAACACCTACTCTCTCAAAGTTCAGTGCTGTGTGTTTTTGAGTGGTGATTAAAAGGCTGTTAGATTGGACTCACACTGTTTCAGCCCTGCACTAATTAAAGAATCATCTGTTAATTCTACTGAAAGACTGCAAAGAACACACTGGCAGGATGCACATAAATTACAGAAATTAACTCTTGCCACCTCCAGGGTGTTCCACTTGATGTATATCACTTGATTAATATTCAAACCAAAAATTATTTTTGGCTGAAACTCTGAGATTCTGTATCTAACGACACTTAGAAACTCTCTGTGTGAATGTTAGTTCCCTAAAGCAGCATTCTCTTGTGGAACTGAGGGAAAAAATTATTCTCAACAAAGCTGGCTTGCCTTCACAACACAAACGCACAAACATTTACTTAGCTCTCTTTATGGGGACATTGGATAGACTTCTATTGTTTTAATAGATAGTTACAAACCTAAACCCTTTTTTTGGAACAAATTTTTCCCCAAAACATGGTTAAGTAGGTACACACACACACACACACACACACACACATTGCACACACACACACACACACGACTCTCTTCAGGTAAACAATTGAAAATCATTGCTCTTGTTGCATTGAACCCAACTAAAAATAAACACTTACCTCAATCATTAGTTGCTCAAAGCACAGCTTTTGGAAAAGAGCAGATCTGTTTCTCTTTCTTTTGTCTCTAATACAGAGACATACACTTTTTTGTTTTCTTTTTATTTTTGTGTATATTTTTCTATGCTTTTAAGGTGTGTTTTAATTTTTATTTATGTATTTTAATTGTGTTTTGTAGCTATATTTTGTACTTTATATGTTGCATATAACATATATTTGTATTTTTTTTTCATAAGTCTTTTATGCTCACCAAGGCTGTTTTTTTTTAAATCAAAATACAGTAAAAGTGTAATATTGTTAAATATTATTACAGTTTATTTAACAATCGGTTTATCATTTGAATTTATTTTAAAATGTAATTTATTTGTGTAATTAGAAAAGCTAATTGAACAGCTATTACCCCATTACCCTGTTTTTAAATAAATTGAGGTACACATAAGAGACAAATAATCATAATTTAAGTTTATGTATTATTATTATATTATCAGGGAAAAGATAATTCATGAACACTCACATTTAAACTTGATCTCACTAAAAGTGAGCAGATGTTGAACTACATTACAGGAGGAAGCTGTCTGAAAAGCTCCTGAATCCTGACTAATTACCTGACCAGCAATTAAAACATGGTTCCTTAGTGCAAAGGTCCTGACACTGGCCAATTAAAACACAGCACTGGGGGGTCTAAACCTCAGGACACGAGCTGTCTGTGCACTCATGCTTAAAAGAGCAGTTCTTGGCCCAAAAATGTAATTTAGCCACCTATAAGATTCCCTTAATACATGCCAGACTCTTATGGCAGGCCAAGAGTAGATTAAAAATAAATAAATAAAATCATTAACCAATTTACTGAAACCTCTTTAGCTGCAAATAGATGTTGATCACTAACGACCTGATTTTTATTCAATGATTCTCTAATTCCAAAACCTTTCATTAATAATTCAAATTGGTGAGAAGTCAACTGTGGGCTTAAAAGGAGAACATTTATGGTATTCAAGGTCATGATGCTGAAGAGTTACAGGAAGTATAAGTCACTCATAGCTGTATGTTTGGGCCATTTAGCTAAAGCTGTTTTCAGACTTTAAAAAAATTTTTTTCGTTTTGGGTTTAGCTTGTATAAGTATGTTTGGTTACCTCTGTGCTGAGCAATGTTTCCAGCAGAATAAAGTGAGTTCATTGGGTGATGGGAAGAGAAATTATTGCTTTAAGCAGAGGAGGAAAAAAATCTGCCACTGTTGGTGACTTCCAAATGCTGCTGCAGCCTCCTACGCTCTAGACGTTCATCAATAAAGATGCCCTGTGTGCAGACCTAGCAGAAGGTTTGCTTCTATAAAAGAAGATCTGAAAAAGATTGTTTTGGTGATGGAACAGTGAGTAAGCAGACAGGTAAAACAAGGAAACCGTCTGTCTGAAGCTGGTTAATTATGGACGTCAGTTCTTCAGTTCAGTTGAATTGCAGTTTGAAGAAAAGGGAAACTGAGAGAAACATTTGTTCTTTGATCAGCTTTTGCTATGTTGTGCTGGAAGATCAGAGCGTATAAGCCTGTACTTGTCTTCTGTTAATAGCGGCTCAATGCTGTAGGTATCAAGGGAATTGTCTGATTCAAAACTCCTAAATGTGTGCTCTGAGTTTCACAAAGATTTACATAGGATCGTGACCACAAAGCCTAGATATCCACTTTAGAGGGATAATTCACCCAGAAATGAAAATTCTGTCATTATTTACTCACGTTTGTTGTTTTTAAACCTGTGCGCATGTTTGATATTTGACAAGAAAGTGTCCTTAAAGAGCCACACAGATGGGAAATCAAAAATGACCTGTATTACAGTGTATGATGTAGCTGTCCATCAGTGTAAACAATGTTAAGTTATACTCTGACCTGCCCCCCCCACCCCCCACACAGACGCTCTGGTTGGTGTGATAGCATCATGTCGAGGAGACAGTGTGTTTTTAATTGTAAAGGCCAGTTTGTTTTATTTTCACTGCCAAAGAATGAAGATCAGAAGAACCAATGGCTAAAATTCATTTTTACCACAATACCAGAGCAGTACAACAAATCCCTTTTTTTGTGTTCACAACATTTCACTGATGACTGCTTTTCTAATCTCGGTGAGTACAAGGCTGGATTTTCAAAGCGTTTGGCCATAAAAGAGGATTCATTACCAACTTTATGTAGACCAACAAGCATCTCCGAATCACAACGCGAAGTATGATTATGAAGTTATGTGTTTGTTTTCTCCCGAGCGTCTTATCAGTATGTGTGCTGTCTGCAGCCTTGTCTGTGCTGATTTTCATTTACAAGCACGTCATTAAAATGAAGTGTAACAAGTGCTGCTAACAGATATTCTGTGATAAAGTAACGTTAATCCATATGAAAACAACGCAATGTCCGTTTTTCACGTCTCCCTTCATTATATCTAATGTTACAATGCCCCCACGCTGAACGTGCTATTCAGATTCAAACTGAAGCGCGCGGCTTGAATACGCACACACAGAAGAAAAAGCAGCGAGACTGTTCAAGTCTGCTTCACGATGAGAGGAATAAGACATAATTCATCCCAAAAAGATGCTAACGCATAGAGCATCACAGTCCCGCCCACAGCCCGAGAGAGCTCTAGTGCTGGAAGTAAATTTCCCATTCATTTCTCCCATTTACTTTCGGAGAAATCCGTATCTAAAGAGTTTTAGAGCATGTGTGAGGATAACCAGCTATGACTGAACTCATAAGCATATAACATATCATTTCGAGTGAAAAATTAAGAGAAAATCCAAAAAAAGTCAAAGGTACAAGACTGTGTACATTTTCATTTCGAGCTCAGGAACTACTCATCCCATAAACCACTGCGCCCCATTGAATTCGACTGAAGCCACAAACGCGAACGAGGCAACGAGCCTTTTGAGCGACTTCCAAATCTGATGGCGGCCGCCCGCGCGAACTTTTTCATCCAGTGAATTTTATTTTATATAGTGAATGTAGTGAATTTACAATCGTGTAAATAAATAGTGTTTTATATAGGTATTGTGTATTGATTTTTATATTTATCATCGTGTATTTTATATATTGTGTGCGTGTGTGAAAGTGGTTAACAATAACGTCAGCAACATGGTGCAGTGCTTTGTACCTGACTGCAATCACCGCTCAGTTGTCAACACATGTCGTTGCCATTACACAAACGTTCAGTAAATGCACAAAAAGCTATGCCTAGGCTAAATATCGTTTCGACGGTGGCATTATACAATACTTGATCATACCATGAAGGCTACAGTAGCCTAGCTAAGTTACCAACCTACCTTCAAAACTCTCATGGCAGCCATGGAGATCATGATTGCACTGATAAGTCTACCGTGCAAAAACGCAACACAGGTTTTTGTTTTATTTTATTTTTTTTATTAATGGTCTTCACGGACCTTCGGGGGGTTTAACCAGACGGTTACACGAGCTCCACCTACTGTCTATGGCTCCACCAATCAGATGCAACACTGTGGGATTGTTCAGGATTGTGGGTAATGAAGTACTTAGCCAAGACATCGCGAATAAAAGGCATTTATATCAAAACAAGGTTAGTGCCCCTTTTACGTTTATATGAGCATATACTATCGCTTAGTACAGCCGTGGCTGTTTTTAAGTCTACCATGTATGGTTACGTTTTTATGGCTTATTTCCCAAATGTCAATGCAGAAATTGAATTGAATTTTTACTTCCGGCACCAGCTGTGGGCGGGACTGTGATGCTCTATTGTTTACCATGAAGTTGTGTGCAGTACAACCAATCAAAACTATGTCAGTTGACCAATCAGAACACAGTATGCTACCGAAAGGTGGGGTTTAAGGAAACTGAATCTTTTGAACAGCTTGGCGCGAACCGTTTGGGGATCTCTGAGAATTGAGGTAATTTTAAAATGATATATTTGGCAAAATGACAATGTTTTTTAACCTTGGATGGATTTAAACCTATTGTACATGACTTATAAACAGTGATAGGAAGCTTAGAATTTTCATCTTACTGGCTCTTTAATGGCAGATCCTTCCACAGCGAGTGGAGTAACATGCAATAAACCAATCAGAGTCTCATCTTCCATTCCCTTTAAGAGCCAGTTACGCCAGTCTATTTTCAGCTCCTTAAAATAGCAATGCGCCAGAAATGCACCTGAACACACCTCTTTTTTTAGATCAGCACACCCATGGGCGCACAAATGGGTGAAAATGCATTTGCTAATTAAACGACGTGGCGCTGGACGGGGAAATGTGAACGGCGCTGGACTGAAACTAACAAACACACTTGCGCTGTGCCTTGCATCGCATTGTGCCGGGTGTATTATAGGGCCCAAAGTATTGCAAGCTGGACCCAAACTAGTATTTAAAATATGTTATCTTCTGCAACATTTGGACAAGTGGTAGTTGTAAAAACTTAAGAAGAGAATGAGTCTAAATATGCTAGGGTTTTGAATGCTTTATTTAACACACTCAGAAAAAAGGGTATAAAAGTTGCTTGCGTTTCACCACTGGGAAATAACAGATTTTTTAAATAAAGTAATGTAACTGTGATTTACTTGCATTGCAGGGTAAAACGAGTTATTTAGATAAAATGATTTTTGGAAGTTATCAGCATATTGGTGTGCATCTAAGCATGCTCATTGTTTTTGTACCTTATTTACTCCTGTTCTATAAAGTTCACATATATTTAGGTACTTTTGCTTTTTTTTATATAGTTTTAATTATTATTTTAGTTTACAATAATAACCCTGGTTTATGTACTACTTAATGGTACTAATGAGCACTTTTTAGGGGTAGATAAGGTGCAAAGTTGTCCCTCTACGTGTACTGCTCCAATATAAATGCTAAAGCTGCTGTATCACTAGAAGTGCAGTCTTTGCAATGTTTTTCTCAAAGCGTCAGTCTAATAATGCAATATGTCAATATGCCTTGGCTGTTGTGTGTTTATGTGTGGGTCAGGTTTAATCTACTCTGTGGGTGCAGTAGACGTCAATGGAAAATGGAATGTGTGTGTGTGTGTGTGTGTGTGTTTTCTCAGTAGGACTGTCAGGTAGCCAGGTTAGATATTACTGATGCCTCAGTGACACATCCCACCTTATCCATCACCCACTGACTGAACAACATCACCTTCTGCTCAATTCCTTGCATGCACACGGACGCACCCACATTAAATCCTCCCTCATAAACACATACATTGGAGTTTCGGGAGGGCAAAAGCTTCTTTCTTTCTCTCTTCTGTACTTTGTGCAGTGAGCTGTGGATAATGAGAGAGATGTGAGCAAAACCGAGAAAGGGAGAAAGAGTTAGAGAGAGAATTCTATAACCAACCCAACCCACTGGAGCCAGCGCTTCCTCCCTCCCTCTCTCTCTATCTCTCTATCTCTCTTTCTCTGTCAGTGCTTAGACATTTTTAGTCATATGGTTGACTGTTTTGGGAATGGATTGGAATGATGGTTGGATAAAGCTGGACAGAAGAGATAGGAAAAGTGATGAGCAATGAGGTACAAGAAGAGCCAGGTTGGATTGATCTCTTCTTATTCATCTTTAAGTTGATATTCCCAGCTGATTTCCATCTATTGCTATGTTTTTGTGTCTTTGCCCAAGAAAGTAACAAGGTTGCCCTTTTTCTGTCTGATTTGTTAAAATTACTTTAATTTATTGGGGTCAAAAAATCTGAGACTACAAAAGAAAATCATTCTGTTTTGTATAAATATGTAATTTTATAGTGCATGTTTCATTACAACTTACTGACTAAAGTCAACAGTTCAGTTAATGTAATTTAATATTATTATAATTTTGCTTTAATGACAGCACTCAAGATGAATGAATTGAATGAAGTTTGTGTCAAACCTGATGATCATGTTCTCCAGCAAGATTTGAGATGATTTAGTGAGCATCTTGAGAAGAAGAACAACTGACCTTCTGTACAAATAGACACAAGATCAGAGTCACAAACTTATTTACTCTGTGACCTAGAAATACTGCAGAGTCTGAAACATTTCCTATTCATTTTACTTTATAAATAAAACTTTGTTTAACTTTGTATAAGTTTAAATTACATTTTGAATTCCAGACTATAAGGGATTTAGTTGTATTAAATTTAATTTAATATTTTACATTTTACATTTTACATTTTATTTTATTTTATTTTATTTTATTTTCTATGCAATTGATTTTAAGGCTTTTGCAATTTACAAGTTTAAATTAGATTCTGATCGTGGTCTCAGACTTTTGAAGCTCACAGTATATTTGCTCTGAGAGTAAACACATTAGTCTTGTCGTCCACTATAGAGGGGTTGAAGAAGAGATGCAAAGTGCCTGTGAGGGTTTTGTTGTATCTGTGGAAATAAATGAGACCATTTCCCCCTCCCACCAATCAGAGAGTTTAGAAGAAAAAAAACAGAAGCAATGTAGCAGTGATGCTGGAGGGAGGATATGGAAAGGGAACTAGAAAGTAAAAAAGACCAGATGGAAGCAACATAATAAAACAGAATAGATTAAATGCAATCAAGAGGGAACGAAAGACAAAATACAGAAAGAGTAAATGGAGGAAAAGAGGAAAGCAAAATCAGATAATAAGGGAGGGAAATAAGGTGTATATGTAAGAACACAGACATCTATAGAGGTCATGTAGATATAAAAGATCACGGATGTTTTATATAAGCAGATAACGACCTGATGAATTATGTAAAAAGAAAGAGTGTGGTGCTTGTTTATGTTAAAAGAAAACAAGGATAACTGAAGTAACAGGGCTTTATTAAAAGATCATTAGAGCTTAGAACAGTACATGTAATTAGCACTGGGGTTTGTGCTAGATTTCAGGAGGAATAAACAGAAGGAGGAGAGGCATTTGGCTGTGTTGGATTTGGGGATCAAGAGAGACAGAGATGGAGAGAGCGAAAGAGAGAAAGGTTATGTTTGGCACTTTAGAGGCCATGTGATGATAAATGCTCCAGTGGCACAAACCAGAATGCACCTTGTTCAACATGAGCTATGAGATATTTTTAGCCAATCACAGTGTGCGGAAGGTTGAGGCTAACAAGACACCAAGTGCTTTGCCAAATCCCTCACGCGTCTCTCTGTCACACCCCAGTCCTCCAGCTCGGCCCATTCATAAGTCATTCTCCTCTCTTCTGCTTCCTATTTCCTCACTTTTCTTCTCTGACCACCTCCTGCCCCAGTTTTGCATGCTCCTTCAATTATTCTTGCCTTCTTTGTTTTCTTTCTCTTTACCACAAACTTTTCCCTCGTGGATACTGCTGACATTTTGACTTTTTTTGACTCTTAAACAAAGATCACAATCTGTTTTGAAGTAAGGTTAGGATTTTGGTTGGGAAATTAGTATAAAGGTGTGTCCACTGCTCTACTCACAACAGCACCCCTACAAACACACAAACACACACACACACACACACACACACACACACACACACACCCACAAACAGGCCATTTGACATTTCCATGCTTTCTGAAGGGCAGTTCTGTCCCCTCCGCTGTGAACATGCTGAAAGGGATGTCATGGAAAGAAAGCTGAATTTCAGATGAAGATCATGAACATTCTTCTTGACAGACATTCACAGACCTTATATAACACAATATATCTGAGTGTTTGTATATCATGTGTTTGGACTTGTGTTAGTGTGTATGGAGTTGTTAACAAGTATAAAACTTTAAATCCAGTTCTATTTTCTTTACCCATTTAAAAATGAAAAGTACTCACATTTGTATTCTATTATTATTTTAAACAATAAAATATATTTGTTTATGACTTTAATAGCTATTATTATTATTCTATTACATTACATTGTCTTTATGTTGTTTATAAAACCAAATATTGACATTTATTAAAAAATACCATGCACAATTATTAATTTTACATATGGTGAATAATAATGGAAAATAATGTCAGTTTTGTAAATTCATAAAAAAATTACAAATAAAAATTCAGAAGTGATTATAACTGTGTAAAAGAGTTATTATTATTATTATTATTATTATTATTATTATTATTATTATTATTATTATTATTATTATTATTACTGATAGGTGAATGTGTGCCGAATATCTGATTGTATATACATTTGAAATAAACAATTTATGTATGCCAGGGAATCCCCAATGTTTTTTGTTTTGTTTTTTGTCATCCGAATTCCCATAATATAAGTACCCTCTGAGATTAAAAGATAATATTTCAACTTTTTGCACGTTGACTCTGATGTTGGTAAATGCTAAATAAATGACATGACATAAAATGTTTAATCTCTATAATAAGTGTTTTGATTTGTCTGTTTTGATTTTAAAAATATTTAGCATAGGGCTGCAGGATTTGTTTTGAAACCTTTATTGAGATTAGTGTCATTTTAGTTATTTTGTTAATTATTTACGTTTAGCATTGTTTTCTCTGTCTGCCCATGGTCCATTTTTAAGAGTGACCATTTGAGAACTACTGAAGTAATAAAGGTAATAATTCATGTCTGTTGATGGCAGTATTTCACTGTTGAAGTGCATGCTGGTTAACTCCTCATGCCGCTGTCGCTGTGATCACCTATGAGTAGTTGTACTTCATTTTAAAGCCTAGGATTATAAACAAAGGTGATATGATTCCTTCCAGGTGTGAGAGCAGGTGTTATCATTAAATGCAGCTGTACCTGTAAGGTTGATACCTGTAGTTTGTATAACAGTTGGTGGAGCGGAAGGCATATTGCATGTTGTGGGTGTCGTGGGTGAGGGGCAAGACACATCATCTCATCAAACCACTGCCAGATGGCTCCTCTTCCTCTTCTTCCTCACCTGCAACCAGGGAAGCCTACCCACCAGCCCATCTGTGAGGCTGCCCGACCCGTTCCTCCGTCCCTGTGGGCTTCCACAAGAGACTGACAGAGACACTGAGAGCCCGAGGGACTGAGAAGAAGAATGAGATTTAGAGTGGTCTTCTGGGGTTTCAGGCTCTGTTAAAGCTTACTTAGCTTTAACTTAGTCCACTTAGATTGATAGACACTTCTTTAATCCCAGAAGGGAGTATTGGTTAACTTTGGCAGCAATAAATAAATAAATAAATAAAATTCTCCATTGACAGAGTTTAATTTTATTCATTTTATTCATTATTTTTTTTATTTTACAAATATATTGAAATTAACTGAATTACCAGTGCCCAATAAACAATGCTCATGGATGTTAAGTCATGGACAAAAATGTTTCAAAGATGGCAAATGTTGAAGTGGGGAGTCCTGTACCAGCAGCTCCTATAAATGCCTTCTATTCACCGTAAAACAAAAATAGAAAACTGTCTACAATACATTTAAATTAAAAAGATTCATTAAAGAAGGATACATTAAATATATTCAGTCTCTTTTGCTCTGTCAGTTTAAGAATGCCCTTTGTTCGACTTTAATATTTTCGCAGGAGGGATTTATGTATTGCATTGGATCTTAGAGAGAGTCTCTGAGCCAAAGTCAATATAACAGAATCAATGGAGGAAACATTCTCTATCCAGAAACAAATGAGCAAACACATGCGGTAAAACACAATGCCCCCATCCTGGATTAAAAAAAAAACAACAACATCGGCCAAATACAGCAATGACTCATCATTTCCATTGGAAATGTACAACATATGACCTGCAAAAGCTGATGACATGGACAGTTATCAAAGAGTTCCTTAGTTTTCTCGGAAAAAGTATAGTTTCTCAATTAATGTCCTTTTACTTCACATTAAGTTGACTGTGTATTTATTTATAGCAGGAACAGCTGGAGAAATTAAAGGTAAAGTCCGGTCAAGTCACCTTTATTTCTATACAATACAGATTGTTAAAGCAGCTTCACAGAGTTAAACAAGAAAATAGAAGAAGCAATAATGGAAACGGTTATGGATACAGTTCAGATTCTGCTCTAAAGCAGCTCAAAAAGATAATAGTGTTATTATTTAGTCAGTTCAGTGTTGGTTTAGTTCAGATAAATAACAGTGTCAATGTTGCAAGATGCGATTCAGTTCTGAAGCAACATTTTTTTTTTCTGGATGAACTATCCCTTTTAATAGGCTACTTCATGTTCACAAGGTCTCTTTAAGAGTGTTTGTATAGCAAGAATGGGACACACAAAATATTTCTGAATCTGTGGGTTGCCACGGGGTAAACAAAAATCTGCAGGACTTAAAATGTTTCCCTTTGCTGTTTTTTTTTTTGCTAATATTTTTTCATTACTCACTATGCATTGACTGTGTTCAAACGAGATGTTCTTTCGTGCATACACATAGAGCATTGTGCAATCTGATTTCAGAAGTTACCTTAAGTCACAAGCATTCTGCACACCCACTATATATAGTTGCATCAGCCATTTACTTCTTTATAACTCCACCAGCCTTTTCTTTTCATCTGCATTCACTCTCCCTATGCTTTTTCTGAGTTCAGCATAAGTCAGGCTGATTCAGGCCTGATTCAGTTGTGCTTGTTTGCAGCTATAACTAAAACTAAGCTATTAAAAAGCCCTTTCTGACCTGAAATAAAGTTGGAATTTATTCATACTTGAATATTCATAAACTGAATAAACTTTGGCAACAAGCTGAAACAAGTCCTAATTAAATCTATATGAACAAAATAATGAAAATGACAACAAAATAACCAAATTTAAGCTAAATCAAAATTCAAAATATAAAATTCAAAATAATAAGCTGTATAATATAGCAAGCTGTAGTCAGTGTTGATCTGAGCTGAGAATTTCCCCGACTGTGATTATGTAGCAAGTAATAACAGCCTTTTTATTCATATATCATTTATTGTATATAAATGTGCACTGGTTTGTATTTTTAGTGTTTAGTATATTTAATGTTTACATCCACTCATTTCTCATAACCATGTGCAGCAATAGACTGTATTTAATCAGGATAAAGTTAAGATTTAGTTTTACTCTAATTCCCCATGACCTTTCTCCTTCAGAGGTCAGCCAGTAAAACCGCAGGTTGATTCATCATGCAAATTTATGTGAGATTTATGCGGCTCTAATTATTAGACATTGTCTTACATATTTATGTTTACATTGTATTATCGGTGAGGAAATGTGTGAAAGGGATTTTGTGTGTGCGTGTGTGTTGAACTGTGAAAGTGTTTGATGATAGTTTAAATGCACACTATAATCTCTTATTTGTATAGATTCACAGGACTAAAGTAATTTAATTTTACTGTCAAAGGCTTAATCAGATTTTATCCTCAAGTTATACATCATTATGACATCATCATTATAAAGCTTCAGCCTCCCGTAGCAGGCTTAACATCTGCCGTCTCACATCCAATAAAGGAATAGACTAATCATCAACTCTGATTCATTCATTCCAGTTGTTTTAAATTAAATCCATCACTTAATGAATGGTAAAGCGATGCGTGCCTAAATGGTATTGCGAAATCTCAAGGATTTTAAAGGAATTATGAAGGCCTAAAATGAAAATGTGATGCTCTTTTGTATGTGCGTGAGTGAAGTGGGCAGCGTGGAGTGGGCCGCTTGTCTTTCTTGAGAGAACTTGAAAGTGGGTCGATTCTTCTGCCTGCTTCTTTGCTGTGAGGTAAAGAGATGAGTGAAGAAGCACGTGTAGCGCTCCAAGACGTCTGACCTGGCAGACCCTGTGATATAAAAAGAGAGAGAGCGAGAAGAAAAAGAAGCAGAGAGTAAAGGAGACAAACAATGCTGCTGGTAACAATCCCATCCAAAAAAAAAAAAAAAACGTTTTAATGCTGGACCTTCCTGTTCTTTGCTTGCATTATGTAACAGTTAAAAAACTGGAGATGCAGAACCTTGTGTGACTCAACGTCCATGAAACAAACACACATGTCTCTTCTTCCTGCTTTGTGCTCGTTTTCTTCAAGTTGAAGAAATGTCCTTTTAAAGTGGTCTATGTAGATCCGTTTTGAGGAACTGATTATTTTATGCAAGGCTCAAGCTAATGAAGTCTCGTGTAGACAGTGAATTTAGATCATGTAGGTGGGAACAGATTGATGTCAGTGTGTGTGTTTTTGTGAATGCAATAATTTCCTACTGATTATAAGGATTATTCTGCATTGGCATTAAACTAAATCCCGACCTTATTCCACCCGACTGGTACTGTCACATACTGTAAGGAGACCTGAATCCATCAGTATTTTGGTTCCTCTTTAATAGGCACGCTGATATGGTGAGCTTACAGCTAACTAAACTCAACAATAAACGAGGGAGTGAGTGTTTGCACAAAGAACATGTTAAAATTAAATCATCGTATATCTATAGTAATAATTTAGTTTTTTATTAATTACAATCCTGTAAATATGTATTGTTGCATTTTCAGGGTCCTGTTTGGTTTAAATTTGGTAGCAGTCTTATTATTGCAGTGAGTAATAGAAACCTTTTAGTTTAAAAACCACTGATTCTTTCCAGAATGATATTAGTAACTGCTTTCGTGAATGAATCATTGAATCATCACTTAACCAATTATCTTAAAAACACTGATTCATTCAGGAACAAGTCAGCAATAATGGTTCACACTTTATACTTATTTGAAACAGTTACTAAATACAAACCCGATTCCAAAAACGTTGGGACACTGTACAAATTGTGTATAAAAAAGGAATGGAATAATTTAGGAAGGGGAAGTCGTGGCCTAATGGTTAGAGGGTTGGACTCCCAATCGAAGGGTTGTGAGTTCGAGTCTCGGGCCGACAGGAATTGTGGGTGGGGGGAGTGCATGTACAGTGCTCTCTCCACCCTCAATACCACGACTGAGATGCCCTTGAGCAAGGCATCGAACCCCCAACTGCTCCCCGGGCGCCGCAGCATAAATGGCTGCCCACTGCTCTGGGTGTGTGTTCACAGTGTGTGTGTGTGCACTTCAGATGGGTTAAATGCAGAGCACGAATTCTGAATATGGGTCACCATACTTGGCTGAATGTCATGTGACTTTTTTTTTTTTTTTTTTTTACAAATCTTATTAAAATTAAATTCAATATCAAATTAAAATAAACTTATATTTTATTCACAATAGAATATAGATAACATATCAAATGTTGTAAGTGAGACATTTTGAAATATCATGCCAAATATTGACTCATTTTGGATTTCATAAGAGCTACACATTACAAAAAAGTTGGGACAGGTGGCAAGAAGATGCCAGAAAAGTTAAATGTAAATATAAGAAACAGCTGGAGGACCAATTTGCAATTTATTAGGTCAATTGGCAACATGATTGGGTATAAAAAGAGCCTCTCAGAGTGGCAGTGTCTCTCAGAAGTCAAGATGGGGAGAGGATCACCAATTCCCCAAATGCTGTGGCAAAAAAATGTTGGAGAAATATCAGAAAGGAGTTTCTGGGAGAAAAATTGCAAAGAGTATGAAGTTATCATCATTTACAGTGCATAATGTCATCCAAAGATTCGGAGTATCTGGAACAATCTCTGTGCGTAGGGGTCAAGGCCGGAATACCATACTGGATGCCCGTGATCTTCGGGCCCTTAGACGACACTACATCACATACAGGAATGCTACTGTAATGGAAATCACAACATGGTCTCGGGAATACTTCCAGAAAACATTGTCGGTGAACACAATCCACCGTGCCATTTGTCGCCAGTTAAAACTCTATAGGTCAAAAAAGAAGCCATATCTAAACATGATCCAGAAGTGCAGGCATTTTCTATGGGCCAAGGGTCATTTAAAATAAACTGTGGCAAAGTGGAAAACTGTTCTGTGGTCAGTCGAATCAAAATTTGAAGTTCTTTTTGGAAAACTGGGACGCCATGTCCCACGAGCACAAAGCAGGAAGAAGAGACATGGCCTTGTCCCAACTTTTTTGAGATGTTTTGATGCCATGAAATTTTAAATCAACTTATTTTTCCTTTAAAATGATACATTTTCTCAGTTTAAACATTTGATATGTCATCTATGTTGTATTCTGAATAAAATATTGAAATTTGAAACTTCAACATCATTACATTCTGTTTTTATTCACAATTTGTACAGTGTCCCAACTTTTTTGGAATCGGATTTGTAAGTTATAACTGTTTTAAAGGTCTAACTCAATATTAACTTCTTGTTTATTGAATTGTTGTATATCACACTCACAAGTTGTAGTGGCAATGATGATATGAGCGATATTATTACCTACAGTGATTATGTAGCAGGTAATAACAACCTTTTTTAATTTATTATAACTCATATTTTATTTGATTTTATATTCCTGTACATCTGTGATCAAATGTTTTCTGAGACTGTTTGACAGTAAGTGTTCTGCTAGACTGAACGTCTGTGGAGCAAAACTGCAAGCAGATGAAGTGTTTCTCTCTCAGCTTCTTTAATGATGTCTCCGATGGTTTTCAGAAGCATGTTAAAGATGAAACCCACATAGACATACACTCTCTTATGTGTAGTAAAATATTTGTTTTTAAGATTAAAAACCGCCTCTGTCTCATCAAACATTGACATTGTTAGCAGTCTTGTTTTTGTCATTTCTCGTGGGATGAGTCTCCACAGTGACTGAGTAAGAGAGACGGGGGATGGCGAACTCTTGTTTAGATTAATTAAAAAGCCTGCTATTAACACCAGGGGACACAAACAAGCTGGTAATCCGCCCCAACCGTAGTGAGTTGAGTGTTTTTGTAATGGTATTGCGAACATTAAGGGAAAAACCAGATTGATTCTCAATCTCACTGTTAGAGTGTAATCAAATCTTCCAGAGCTGAGCTAAATAATGAACACTTCTCAAACATCTGATGCTGAAGATGAGGAGATAGAACACCGCATGCAACAGAGAGAGGCGGCTGTGCACTGCTACTTTTGTTTGCTTTTCTCAGTCCGTGTATGTCTGTGAATGTGTTTCTGATTGTGTGACTCATCCATAATGGACTTGTTAGAGAAAAAGTTGTTTCTCAGTCAGTTTGATGGCCCCTAGGTCGTAATAGCAATTATACAACAGCGAGGAAAGGTCTCTTTTCTCTGTCTACAACCACAGAAAGAGAGAGGAGGAGTGATTGAATAGTTGCAGTTATTTAGTTTTGTTTAACAACATCTGACCGATGGCATCTCCTCCCACTGGATGGATTTTACATATCTCCTGGAATTAACTGAATTATTGCTTTTTGTGTGTGTTTTCAGCCGTGCTATTACTGTATATCCACCAGAATAATTCACCCTGAATAACTCATTACATTTAATAGGGTTCCATTTAGAATATGCCTTTGGCTTTTTAAAATAATTGCAATGTTTTGAATGTGAAATTTGCATCGTTTAATACCAAAATAATTAATTAGTTTAAATGAGTTAGTACTTAACTGCACTTATACTATACTTTATGGTTCTGATGGTTAACTCTAAAAGGGAATTTGTGAGATTTATTTTCCCATTATGTCAGTTAAGACATTTTAAGTCTTATTTGGTTGGGCTTTGCAAACCCCAGGGGGTTTGTGTTTTCATGAAAAGCTATTAATTAATTATTATAAATAAATAAAAAACAATAAAATGTAAAAAGTATAAGTAAACATTTTTGATTGCATGTTGTGTGACCATTAGCCGATATCAGGGAACCGTGATCATGCAAATGTGTTGTTTAATTATTTAAATATTTCTCATGTTAGGTCATGTTCATGTTAGGTCAAAGGGGCTTGGCTGACAAATATACGTTTGGGATGCATTGTTAATTTTGAATGGCTCAGTGGAGAAATATGTTTTTTCCAAGGACGGCCTAACTACTGCTAACCAGTTAAAACCTTGTTAAAACATTGATAAGTTGGGTAACACTAGTGGCACAGAAATTACACATTTCTCTTTTAAAAAGATCCTTGGTGAAAAGCCAGTGTGGTTGTTGAGCAGCCAAACTCTAGAGGCCATTGTAAAAATAGGCTGGTGCTGTTTTAGTGTGCACTAAAACACTGATAAACAACTGATGTTAAGTTCTGGCTTTGTGTGTTTGCAGCATAGACAGCATAATGGAGGGTTCTGTGCACATTTGTAAGTGTGTGTATTAAGGAAAATATGTTTTTGCATAACTTGGTAGAATTTACATAATGTATTACAAAATCAAAAGGTAAAACAAGAATGAAATAGCAACAGATAGGAAAAGTGTCTCCTGTTGAATCAATAAGCTCAGCTGAACCATTTTATGTGATCTTACATTTGCAGTGATTTCACTGAGGATGTATTGTAAATATGGGTATTCAAGAACAAAAACCAACTTAATTAAATGAAACCAGCCTAAAGTTTCCGTACCATGTACATGTGTGTGCGTGTGTGTATATGTGATAAAAAATACAGTCACAAATGTTAAACGCTATGATTTCAAATCAATACTTTAAAATTTTTTAGTGTGGGCAGGTTTTCTGTTGTAATATTAAAAAATGTGATTTCAGTGATGGCAGCCCTTACTCAAGTCTTCAGTGTCACATGATCCTTGTGAAATCACCAAATGCTCTTCTGCTGCTTAAGAAACAATTCCTTGTATTATCAATTTGGAAACATTGTGGAAACCATAATGCATTTTTTCAGGATTCTTTGATGAATAGAAAGTTCACAAGAACTATAAATATTATGTATTGTCAGTGCCACTTTTGGTCAAGTTGATGCATCCTTGCTGTATAAAAGTACTCTTACTGAGCCTAATATATATATTAGTCCAGGAGTGTCAGGATTGCCACTGGTCTCCCTTCAAAACAAATTGGTGCATTACTCCCCTGCCTGTTTCTTTCCTGTCTCTACTCTGCCTCCCCATCATTCATAACCTCCTCTCTCTCCTCTCCATATGCTCCTGATGGGCTCCCAGGCGAGCAGAAGGCAGTCGTGTCTCCCTGATGGCAGCATGTGTGTGTTTCACTGTGGTTTAAGGAACAGCCAGGGGGGAAGATGAGAGGGGAGTCATTAGAAGATGAACGTTTATTGTATTTCAATACAAAATATGTAGCCTTTGTTTTCATTGCTGTTTCTTCAATGTACAGATTCCTAGAATGTGCCAGGGGTTTTCTTTACTCTGATTGGTCATCTGTTCCACAGGTGTATATTGATTGGGTGCAGCTACTGCTCCACTTAACTAGAAGTCACACACTCTTACATATATATATATATTATGTTAACATGCTGGTGTTGCCACTATGATGCGAATAGAAACTTTTTTAGTTTAGGAATTGTATAATTGCTTGTCAATTTATTTATTTATTTATTTTTAGCTGCAACCTTTTTTATGGATGTTAAATATGAAACTGAAGTCATTCTGATCCCTGGAAGATACAAAAAGGTCTCTCGAATAAATATGCAGCAATACAATGCTGTGCTGTGAAGTTATCAGAGAATCCACACACTCATTGTATTCAGCACGGTTATTGCCTTTGCACACAGTATTTCTTCATAACAGTGGGATAAAGATGGCTTTAGTGTTTAGAGTTTGTTAGCTCTCATTTTCTCTCCCTTACTCCTCCTTGCTCGCTAAACGTCATTGTTCTCTTGTACTTTTTGAAAAGGTCTTGCTAACAAGTTCTCAGGCTGTTATTTTGCATTGATTTTGCCTGTCAGAGTAATTCTAGCTTGGCTTCTGTGATGGATGGAGGCAAACAACCCTTCTCCACTTCCGGCATTGTCTGTTCTCTCTCATTTTCTCAGTGCCTGTGGCAGTTACCTGCTTTTAGCACATGGGTCGACTCTCTTCGCTGAAGATATGTGCTTCCATGCACATGTCAGATCAATGCCCTTTGTTTCCTTACACTCAAGATGGTTATTTTGTTCCAGCATTTTGTCTTTATTAGAAGAATGAGTAGCTGAGGGTAAATGATCTGAGATGAGAGAATGAGACAGCAGGGTGCAGTTTTCTTGGAATCAATGCTTGAAGGCTTTTGGCTTTATTGCATTAATCTGGTCCAGTGTGGACTCAAATTTAACCAAAGAGGTCCCCTTTGACTTACTTTAATCTAATACAGCTCTGAGCAGAGCTACATGTGATTGCATTATTTTTCATACACATTAAAGGTACATTTACTATAGTTCTTGTATAGTAATCATATTTCAGCTCTAGCATTTTGTATGTATTACGTTAAGCCACAGTATCCATATGTAAAACCATGAATGTCTCCTCATTACCATAGTTAGAGGACTACAACTACTATTACTGATACCCCTTTTTAATATTTAGAATATTACAAAATTTCTATTTCCATTTCAGATCAATTCTGTTCAGTTGAACCTCTTAAACATTGATACCAATAAGAAATCTTTTTTTTTTTTTTTTTGAGCAGCAAATGAAAATAATTTCTGAAGGATCATGTGACACTGAAATGAATAGGATTCCACTATATACTATATTAAGTTAAGAACATCAAATTACCATTGGCTGGGCTTTATTAGTACAGTCACCAATATGCAGTTGTTCTCAGAACAACTTTATCACCATGATATCACTCAATTATTCTGCCTGTTTAAGTGAAATGAACATGTCCTTCTTGCTTCCATTCAAATCTCTTACTGCTAAAGCTAACACAGTTTAGTCACTTTGTCAGGGTCTATTAGTGGTTCAAACTCCCTAGAGCAAGTATCATGGTAAGTCGGTATCAGTTCTGTCTGTCCTTCAACAGGCCGCTCACTGAAAGATTATGCTCCTCCTCAGGAGAGTGTGAATGCTATTAAAGTATTCAATGCTAACAACATTAACCACAAGGTCATTAAATTTATCCATTCCTCAGGAGCTCCGATGCTGTCTGTTTCTCTTAAAGCATCAGCTCTGCTTAATAAAACACCAGCTGCTTTCAGATTCAATGCTTCAAAAATAATCTGAATAATTCATTGGATGGTGATGGTGTTTTTAGCCCCAAGCTTCCTGGAAGGGGGTGAAGGGGCAATAGGCAGACCATGGTGAAAGTTGAGTCATAAAGAGTGATTAATATCCCACTCAGCTGGAAGCACATGATCTGAATATTTTTTTTTATTTTTTTTTAGTGGAAATGACTTGGCACATATTTAAATATACTATACTACACTATACTATACTCTACACAATATACTATAATATAATATCATATCATATCATATCATATATCAAGTGCCAGTTCATCACAACAGTTTTTTACTTCTTATGAAAGGCTGTCAAAAATGTCTCACTTAATAACCTTAGTAACTAATTTTCATTTACAAAATTAATAGAATGTGAATAATCACACTTTAATTTGGCATTCCAGTGAATAATTTGTTGTTGTTTGTCACTACACAAACTTCAAAAGTTTGGTCAGTTCTTAAAGAAACCACTTTTTATTAAACGAGGATGCGTTAAACTGATCAAAACATTAAATAAGTTAACAAAGTGCAGTTCTTTGAAACTTTCCGTTATGGTATTGTCTCTATAAAACTATTAAGCAGCACAATCTATTTCAGGCATAGACAAAAATGAAACAGGAATGTGAAACTCAACACTTACTTTATAGTGTACCTCTATGTCACCTGCAGCTTTCAGCAGTTTTTTTTAATGCTCGTGTGTTCCTGTAATCTGGCCTCAGGTATAAATGGAGGATTCCATCACCAGGGGCTAGATTTCAGCCCATTAAAACATTCAGATACTTCATTAACAATTTATTAACAAAATTACCCAACACAAGCAATCAAGAACGATACGTACCTTTTCTGAGCTCACTCCTGCTGAAAACCTTGCAACACACACAAACACCTTACAACATCAAAAACATATACTCTTTGTTCTTTTAAGATGTATTTATTGATGTTAGTCATAAGATGCTATGAGGTTTGAAATTGTTAACGTGTGAAAGAGAAAATAAGTAAGAGTAGTAGCTAGAAGGAGGAATGGTTGATAAATGTAAAGTTTAATGTAGTGATTGTGTGGGTGTTTGTATTTGTTTTTTCAGCAGCTTCAAGGAAGCTGACAGCGAGACTCATAAATTCCTGACAGAAGGTGCTCGGGGAGGTTTTTCGGTTGGAACAGAAAGCTTCTACAGAAAGCTTCTGTTTACGCAAAAAAACAACACCAGCAATGTGAGAAGCGCCTTTCTAGTTTTCGTGAACAGCAGTCAGAGAATTTGCTCCTCGTGTAGGGTTTTATTTTTCGTATTATGACTGAACAATGTTCCTGTTCCTTTTGCATAAAATATAGAGATGATTTGGGAATCAATTCTTGCCAAAAGAACCAATGGCAATTATCGTGTGTCTGTATGAAAGAGAGAATGAAAGAAAGAGAGAATAAGGAACTTAACTGTGGTTGATGCTTTGTTTTTTCAGCCAGTGTTGGGGCCTGCTTTCCGAAGCAAGGTAACCACACCCAGCCACTCCCATATCCCCTCATGTCGTCCTGCCTCTGGCCAATCAGAGCCTCTGACTGGCCTGCCATTTTGTTCCAGTGGTTTTGTCAATTGTATGTCAATGTCTTGTCTCTGCATACTGCCCGACCACAATGAGTGTTGTTTTGTGTGCGATGTGCATTAGCCGCTGTTCCTGCCGGTCTTTATGAGCAAGTGAGGGGGTGCGGTGAAGCTACATGTGCATTTTGGGAGTGCGTGAATATATTTTTATTTTATTTTTGATACTTTGTCAGAAGTATCATGCACTTTTAAGCTGAGGGGGCCCATACAGTAAACCACGGTGTCAAAGTTTGGCTGGTAAGCATGATTCAGCTTGCCCCTGCTGGTAACAAATATTTCGCTATATTATAGAATCACTTTTTTATAACAGATTTTAAGAGCTTTCCTCACCTATAGATTTTTTCCCCATCTTCTTAATTCGACTTAACTAAATGATTAAATGAAATGTCTGTCAACATTTACTCACCCTCATGTCATTCTTTCCCATTACTTGTTCCTTTTTTGAACCAAATGAAGATACTTTTATTATTCGCTCATCCTTTTTGTTCATTCATTGAAAGTTCATGCAACCAAAACTTTTACACATTAAGAAGTACATAAAACATTGCAAAATTAATCCATATGAACCAAGCATTTAATCCAAGTTTGGATGTTTAATCTAAGTCTTCTGAAGAGACATGATTGCTTTCATGAACAGATTTCATTTTGCATATAAACATTGATTAACATCAAATATGGTTAACACGGAAGCTCAAATCTGACACATGAGAAACCAGTGAGGTTTGTGTGATTACTTTTGCAATGTCTTATGCTGCATCTGAAATTACATAATCTCTTGACTAGTTACTTAATCCGAATAGGAAATTACATTGGTACTGCTAAAAAAACAGTTGTATATAGTATAAATGTGTATAGTGTGAATGTAATCTGGGCACGATATATTCGACATGTTGTCATTAGCATGTGACCAGCATTAGTTGCACTGGCATTCAGAAATCCTCTCCAAATAATTTCCTAATAACTGGGTGTGCACTTGCACAGGAGTCTAGCCTGAAGTAGTAGGTCATCATGGTACTTTTTACCTACTCTTTTATGAGTACTGTGAATTCCAAAATACTGCTTCTATCATATTGTTTTTCGCCTGCTACTGTATATTGTAGGAAAGGATGTTATTGCAGGTGCAGCCTTAAAAATGATATGAGGTTAATGTTAATGATAATGATGACAGAATTTTCATTTTTGGGTGAACTAAATTTCTTTAAGTTGTGGAAAAGTGCATAAAAGCACTTATCTCATCTAGGGCATAAAATGAGCCTAGCACTGGTGCCCCCCTCAAAAAAACATTGTACATGACGCCCCTGATATATGTATATGTGAATTTGCATGCAGTGGTACATGCTCGTGCAGGATGTGTGCCAGCATGCGTGTTTGGAAAATAAGAAATCCACATCAGATGACAACAGACGAATCGCCAGGCAACGCAAAATGTAATCTCCTACAGAGAAATTTTGGCTCCATTCTTCTTCTTCTTCTTCTTCTTTTGTTTTACTGATCTATAGCTCAGTGCTTTAATTTTTTCTTAGTTACCTCTTTTTGACCAAACCTGAGATCAATAACTTTGCAGGGAGCAGCCACTCGCTCTTGAAATAAGTCTAACATTGCATCCCATTTTTCTCTCTTCCTTCCCTTCACCTCATTCTCCTCCACCGTCTGTCTGTCTGTGTATGCATTTGCGCTGATGCGTGTGTGTGTTCGTGCATGACTGAATGGATGCATGCATGCTGGTGCCACACTCTTCACATTCCTCAACTCTTCCTGGCCCCCTTTCATCTCTCCCTCAAACCAGACCCTGAGCGTGGCGGAGGTCACATGATGTCCACAGATGACCTGGAGTACCCGCGTGAATATCGGACGCTGGGAAACAGCACGCGACGCTTCTCCAATGTGGGGCTGGTCCACACCTCTGAACACCGGCACACGGTCATCGCCGCCCAGAGCCTGGAGGCCCTCACCAACCTGCACAAGGCCGACATGGAACGCAAGCGGGACACATTCATGGACCACCTGAAGAACAAGTACCCTCCTCAGCACTCCCTACCACCCTCACCATCCCCCTCACACGGCAGCATGAGGGGCACTGCAGAGAGAAGCGCACGTGAACAGGTATGTACGAGGTTTACCTTGTTTGATGTTGCTGGATCAATATAATTGTTAGTCATGGAACAACATTATAATTCACCAGTCATATTAAGTTTAGGGCTGGGTTAGGGCTTGAACAGTGTATTTTATTTTATATATGTTTTTTTTTCTTCTTTTTCTTTTTTTTTTTTTTTTTTAATATACAGTAACTTCTAATCATGGACTTCTGTAAATAAGCTATTTTTTACATTTTCAGTCTGTTGCTTAATAAGCTGATGTCGTATCAGAGATGAAACCATTCTAATTTGCTGACTTGCTGCTCAAGAAACATGTCTTGTTATCATCAGTGTTGGTATTGTGTGTGTATTTAAAAAACTGAACACACACAGGACAGGTTCTTGATTCAACATCCTTGCGACATCATTAAGCCTCTGACTGGTTAATGGGAGTGTTACTCCAGTAACTACAAAAGAGCGTTGATTCAGCTGCTTGTGTAAATAACATTAAGTGTGCATGGACACACTCTCACACACAAAAGATGCACAACATGTGACTTTGAAATTGTACCCATCTTAGAGGACTTCCGAAGGAGCCATTGACACATTATGAACATTCAGATTGGATTTAGCATGGTTCTTTTACGTTCTTAGCCCATGTAAAACGTAAGCACGTCTGACGTTTTTGTAGTAATGATTCTGAAAGTTTTTGCGGAAACAAGATTGTGTTGTTGCGTAGTACAAGTCAAGGAGAAAAAGACAATATACAACTAGTATACAAACCTCTTTGGGTTTTGAAACCAGTGGAGACGGCATCACGGAAAGTCGCACATTCCAGCTTCCTGTGTTTCTGCTGCTGCCTCATAAAATTAAATATAATGCGGCTGGATGGCAACATGTATACATGTTGTAAGTCGACATCTGGATTGCAAACTGTATTGCTGTTATAGTTCTTTTTGAGCATAGGAATGAATGCAACAGCATAGGGGTGACCCCAAATAGTCGACAATTCGATACTTTGATTCGAGGAGCCTGATTTGACTACCAATCTCACAGTCGAATAAATATTTTAAAGTGTGTGAATAAATTCAACCCCTATAGATTTATGTTTCACTTTTCATAATCAGTGACCAACAGGAGCATCTTAGCGGGAGGGATTTAAAACTTTACCAAGACTCAAACTGACACAGGTAGAGACTGGATTTTTTCGATCAGGTAGGGTACAAGAGATTTCGAAACATTTCAGCCGGTGTAAATATATCGTGCATATATTATTTACCTGATAAGATGAATTTGGTTTTGAGTCAAGCGCTTCAATGTAGTACTACGGTATCTCTTCAGCATGCAGCGCGAGCAGGACAAACTACAATGCAGAATATTAATAACACATGACTGGACTGTTACACCCATACCATTATAATGAGAAGACCATTATAATAAAATGCTGTGAATTTTTAGAGTTTAGCTGCCGTGTTTCTGCACATTGTTGCGTGAAGAACGCATCCACAAAAGGAGTTCATTCAGAGCCGCACAGACACGTTCATTTGCAATCGGTCTCTTTTTGCAGATAGCCTATAAGTCCTAATATTAACGTTATATTGTATAAATAACGAAGCATATTCTACATGAAATTATGAGTTTAATCCCATTGATTAAAAACTTGCTATCAAATGCGTCACTCTACTGGTAATCTTCAGCGCGCGCAGCTCAAAACAGAAATCCAGAACATTAATATAGGCTAACTTTATAATGAGAGCACTATTGTAAAAATTGTGAATCGTTAGGGTTCCGCTGATGTTTAGTGGTAAATATCTTTTAATCAAAACATTATTTACCTGTCTGTATCTGCGAGGCATTTGTTACACATTTTTCCTGTGTGTCAACATCAGTAATTATGGCTGTCGAATGTCTGACTTGACTCAATGTATTTTGCCCCACCCCCAAACATATGATTTGACTATTAGTCGAATACCGGCAAGATTCGAAAATTCTGATTCAACTATGGAAATCCTTAGTCGGGGACACGGCTACAACAGCATTGCCATAGAAACCAATGCAGATATTCAGTAAAAAGAAAGAACGCTATGGGACACAAATCAGATTTGTACAGTTGCGATACACAGTGTGGACAGTTAGTCATCTACATCTGATTCCAGTTGGATATATGCACAAAAAAATTTAGGCTGACAGTCTGAAGAGCCTGCAGTACATACAAACTCTTCAGTCACTGGTGGCATAGGCTTAATATCCCCAGTTTTCGCACAGCTTGAGAGAAGCTGTCAAAAAATTTAATTGAAACATTTTGTAATCACCATAAAAAACAGGCAGTTGCATGCTAGAATACAGCAAAACAGCACAGCGCCACTCTGTGAATGGAACAACTGGTTCTTATGGAAGAGGGTGACGTAATGCTGTATTCAAATATGGGTTCTGTCACTGCATCAAACCAGTGTCAGCCAATCAGCTGTGTGCATGAAAAGAGAGAGAGAGAGAGAGAGAGAGAGAGAGTCAGGAATAACAGACATGTTTATGCTCAAGTCTTTCAAAATCCATTTGTGCTGATGTTTTTAGAGGGATGAGTGTTGAAAAAGACACTTTTGAACTTGACGGACAAACGGACGGACGGATTCAAACTAATGAAATTATTAAAAACATTATACTAAAAAGGAAATAAACACTGTAACCAACACAGTTTGTCAAATTTAATACTGTATTTGTTAAATCATTTAAAAGACACAAATTAGTTTTTGCTGAAAATGGGAGCTGCTGTGCATCTGAGCTCATGTTCTGCCATTTTTAGTGATGTGAAAATAAAAGTCCTACTTATTAAAGCACTTGTAAAGAGAAAAACTTAGAGGCTGAACGCCATAATCAAAAAGCTCTAATTAATTGGTCTAGGTTATATACTGGTCGATCACTAGTTTCTAGTTGTTGCTCTCATCCATGCAGTTACAATGAATGCTATTAAAAGAGATGTAGTGCACCATAATAGTAGTTCTTATAACTAAAGTTTAAATCATTATTTGAAGCTTGAAAGCTACATTACTCTTATTGACTAGAATGGCCAGTACATTCATTTTGTGCAACAATGAAAGTTGTAGAGATTTAGAACAACATGAATAAATGATGCTCATTTTCTTTTTTGTATGAACTACTCCTTTAAGTAGATTGGTCAATGAGCATTTTTTGTTGGTGAACAACATGACTATGATAGACGATTACCTAGACAAGCACCAAATCAGCATAAGCATGGAAACTCATGCTGGTCGGAGCTAGTCTTTTCAGCAGGGCTGTTTCGAAAAGTCTCTCTTTGTCTTTTCATCATCTATTTTACAACTCTTTCATCCTTATGTATGTGATTCTCATCACATACCTGAGCATGACATTAATGCCCAGCAAGTGTGTGAGAGATGACAGGATCAAATGAGAGAGAGAGAGAGAGAGAGAGAGAGAGAGAGAGAGAGAGAGAGAGGGAGGTTGGGTGAGAGACAGGTGGAGTCCATGGTTGCCAAGGCAACACCGCCCTTATATAGAAACTGGTGATATCATATTGCAAAGGTCAGGCTGGAGAGAACGAGAGAACAAGGAATAAGAGAAGTGAGAGAGAGAGAGTGACATAGAACGCAAAAAAAAAAACAGTGGAGAAAAAGGGGAAGGGATTCAGAATAGCCTTAGCTCTGAAAGAAGAGGCTTCACAGGAATTCTTATTTATTTGCCTATCTGGAGCCGTGGTGGAATAATGGAAAGGGGGGGGGAAGAGGAGGACAAGAAGAGAGGGAGAGACGGGACAGATGAGTGCAACAGTGTGTAAACCGGCAGGAGGAGAGTTAATTACCCTCTACCAGCCTTTTCCCAAGACTCCAGCACGGAAGAGTTAAAGCAGCAGCCAGATGCCAGCCGATGCTGTAATGAATTAAATAAAGAACCTGCCGTCGCATGTGCTGGAGAGAGAAAGAGAGGGCAGAAATAAGAGAATGAGTATTCTGCACACCTGACAGCCAGCTGCTAAGACTGAAGGCATCTAGCGAGTGTGCATGCGTGTGTGTGTGTGTGTAGGGAGAACGCACACTCACTAGTGCACATGCATACAGGTGCAGGTGAGAACCGCGTTGGCTTTATTTGTTTGGTTATTATGAGCTTGGTTGAGGTGGTGACTGCGTGCAGATGGACACTACTCGGGTTTGAGGAGTGCAGGAGTGTGTGACTAGTGTGTGTGTAGCTGCATGTCAGCGAGAGGGAACATGTGTGACTGTATGTATTTGTATGCTTGTGTGCATGTGAGGGAAGGAAGAGCTGTTTTGCATTCAGGTCAGGTGGTGTATAACTCCGGTAGGCTCTGGATGTCGTCTTGCTGGGCTGACACATGTTTCTCAGGTGGAGACTAATGCTGGTCACGGGATCAGATGCAACTAGTATTCAGGCCTGATTGTTGTGTTTAGTGTGCATGAGAATGTGCTTTTGCTTTAATAAAGGTGTAGTGTTTGTAATGCTCATGTGTAGGTTCACATGGTGGAATTTGACTTGCAAACAAAAGCTACGTCTCTGATGCATGCAGGAGGGGGATTTAAAGGGAGCATGCTCTATTACAGTTTTAAAGTATTGCATTATGTACTCCTGATTAAAGCTAGTTAAGGATTATTGCAGGAACATAGTCGTATATATATTTGTACTTCAATGCCAGTTTTAACTCTCTTAGAATTTAACAGCAAGCAGTTTAGTTGGGTTTATTGCTGTATCTTTAAGACTTACTGTAGGGTTGAGGTTAGGTTTTGTAAATAATCTCAGATAGGTTCACTTCCATGTGCCAGTGGAGTTCAGTGCCAATAACTAATGGTCGGGCCATTTCCACCTGATAATAAGATGTTTCAAATGTGTTTCCTGTGTCCATGTGTGTTCAAGACTCTAATTCTGTGACTACACTGTAAAACTGATTTTTCGAAGTTATAAATTAAACAAAGAGTATTTCAGGATTTTTGAGTGAGTTTCAGTGTATATAAGTTACTTTTTAAGTTAGTGCATCAATGCTTGTTGATAAAATAGCACACTATTATCAGATGTACTTTTTTTATTTCACCACAAGCATTACGCTTTGGGCAGACTTTTCATTGATTTTAGTCAAGTAACTGTATTGACTGTACTTTGGATGTGCTTTTTTTCATGTGATCTGTAATGTTGCTTCAGATGCACCTGTATCATCTATTATCATGCTGTTAATTTTCTGCTGGCAAAGGCAGCCGCAGCTTAGACAGCCTTTAAGAGTTGTTTCTAAGCAACTGAGGATGCTGGCCTCATACTTCTCTACGGAATTCTGCTTGTTATGGGAAAATAACATCACCAAGCCTCAGCTCACCGGCCCTGCAGTGCATAAATCCATAAGATGCCAAAGTGTCCCTTCAATTATGATCCAGTATGATGCCGTCGGTAGTTGTGTTATTTCTGCTATTTATCAATAGCTACGTCAAAGAGAGAAATTTAGGGTTGTCACATTGAAGTGTGTGTGTGTGTGTGTGTGTATGCTCTTGTTTTTGTGAGATATCAGGACACAACTGATATAATGACATGGGTATGACACAGGTATTAAAAGGAGAGGGTGACTTTTGAGGATGTAACCCATGTTTCAAAACACTTATAAAAAATACAGAATTAGTTTTTTTGAGAAAGTAAAAATGCACAAAGTTTCCTGTGAGGGTTAGGGTTAGGTGTAGGGTTGGTGTAAGGGCATAAAAAATACAGTTTGTACAGTATAAAAACCATTACGCCTATGGGATGTACCCACTTTTCACAAAAACAAACATTGAGTTGTACTTTTTAGAGAAGTGTATGAGCATCATTTAACTGTGTGTGTATGTGTGTGTGTGTGTGTGTGTGTGTGTGTGTATATATATATATATATATATATATATATATATATATATATATATATATATATATATATATATATATATATATATATATACATATATGTATATGTATATATATTATTGTACAGTATTTTTTTAATATGGCATTATTAACAATAGAAAATCAATATTTAATTGATATAATTGATACAGTTAAGAAATGTTTTTAATTTACAATTCATTTAATTTACAATTTACAATTAATTTACAGTTTACTAAAACATTTGCAGTGTTGTTTTTTTATTTTTATTTTACCTTGTGTCCATGTTGATAGATGTCATTTTAAAGTTCACTTTTTTTTAGTGGCCAATGAATCCTGAAAATAAAATTACTTAATGCACCTTTAATTTAAAATCACATTTTTTAATTTAAAATCACATAGTTTGAGTGTGTGTGTGTGTTGAATATAAGGGATGTATAGACTGACTACACTGTCATTCCTTTCATGCTTCAGACAGTCATGTCCCACATAATATGAGAATGCTTTGGTTTGAAAATGCCACTGGGAGACATTTAATATTGTGTCCTTGAGCAGCACTTGAATCTCAAAGCTGTTCCAAAGTACGGTTTATCCCCCTGGATTGACCATCAGCTGCACACAAGGCTTGGCTTTATGCTGAAGTTCAGTACCAGTAAACACCTCCTGGGAACAAAACAATGGGTCCATCTGCTGCTCAGTAGTACCTGACATCAGGTAACCCAGAATCAATCCCTGCAGGTGATGCCCTTCCCCCTATATCTGACCCATTTCTGTCTGGAGGGGCAGAATCAATCATTAAAACAGCCAAGATGTAGAAACCAGTTAAACCTGTTTTGAAACAGAATAAACACAGGATTATCTGAAAAGGGTTGGCCAGTTTTTTTTCCCAGATATCAGCAACACAGGCACACTGACCAACACTTACTGTAAATATAGATATAAATATTAGATATGTGAAGTTTTTTTCTTTTTGGAGAGACCTTGATGCAATGTGTATAAGCTGATGTCTTAACTTCAACTTTGGAGTGTTTGTGTGGATTCAATATAAATAAAGCACTACTGCGAACTCATGCTGCATGTATTTTTCATCGTGCTGCTCGCTGTAGGGCATTGCCAGGATGAGCGTCACGAAGTTAAATGTAGGTGATTGAATACACAGAATATTATTTTAGAATAAAAATATAATGTTGAAGTACTGCTGTTTGAGTGCTGAGCTATTATACACCATTGACATCAACATCCAATTTCAAGGGAGTTCAGCAACATTTTTGGCCTTGTGTAGAAGGAAATATTTTGTTGACGCTTTTTGCTGTAATATGTTTTACTTTCTAAATGTGTGTTTGTACACGCACACACATTTAATCAGCTGACAATAGTCTAGACTTGGCCATGAAATATTCAGAGGTCTTGATCGATCAGGGTTGGGTTCACCAAATTAGCAGCAGTCTGAGTTTAATTCAAAGAATATATGGGAACTTGGGGCACTTTAGGCCATGTGGCTTTAATGAACTGAATAAAGAAAATAAAACACTTTATTAACCACACTTTTCACATTCAGTAGTTTACGTAAAATGTCTTCTAATAATGTAATGTCTGTCTAGTAATGCATTGGACATATATTCATGACAGAATAATTTTTTTTTTAAATATAATTTCCACCACAGTGTCATTTCCATCACATCTCAAATCATTCTATGGTGGAAATGACAGTGATTTAAATTACTTCTCTCTCTCTCCCTCTCTCTCTCTCTCTAAAAAAAACAATTCCAACAAAAGAGTGACAGTTAGAGAGAAAGTAAAGAAAGTAACCAAGAAACAAAGACAACAATATCAGAATCTGGTTTTAGCTGGCGATGTCTCTGACTTTCAGTAAAAGTGAAATGAACAGATGAAATGGGAGAGATAGGTGAGAGCGCTTTAGACAGCTGACCAATTTCCGTATGATTGATAGATCTGGGCAGCAGGCCAAGCATAGACACAGAAGGGGATCTGTTTAATTAATTTTTTTTCCCATTTGCTGCAATCTTGTCAGTCAGGCAGGGCAGCTGATGGACGGATGAGAGAAAGCCTCAAAATACCTTCATGCAGACTCATTTAGAGGGCCAGCCCATTCAGGACCGCTCCATAGGATGACCAGACTAGAGGAATTATGTGCCACAGTCTCATCATGTGCTTTAGTGCTATCTTTACTCTGCTGTAAATCGCTGTATATGACGCAGCATATGTGGTGTAAAAAGTCTGTTTATTGCTGCTTATTTACTACCAACAGTTATCGGCTCAGTACGTTTTTTAATGGTTTAGTTTAAATAGACCAAAAGTAAGAGTAAAAACATTTATAATATATATAAGATATTTATTTAAGTAATGCTTTTTTTGAACTTTCATCAAAGTATTCTGGAGAAAAAAAAATGCATCACGGTTTTCACAAAAATATTAAATAGCACAGCTGTTTCTTGAAAATGCGGAAAAATTCAGCTTTGCCATTACAGGAGTAAACTCAAAGGAGTAAATTACACTTTGAAGTAATGAAGTTTATATTTATGTAATATTGTTCAATATTACCGTTTTACTGCATTTTTGATCAAATAAATGGAGCCTTGATGTGCATAAAATATGATTTCCAAAACATGTAAAGATATTTTGGCCCTTAATTTTGAACGGTAGTGAAGGTGGTAGTATAAATGCATATTGCAATAATGCTCATGTTTAATATGACTTGTGAATATAGAAACATGGAATGGTGGATGGAAATATGAAGTTATAATCAGAGAATAAATAAGAAAGCAGTAATTAGAGCAATTCTGCTTTGCTTGTGTAAAGATGCCTTACATTATGCAAATATATTAGCTATAGTTATTTTGCATTCAATTGCTTATTATAAAAAGTTGAAGTGAATGTAAGTATATCCAAAATTCCCAAAAATTCTGACAAATATCCTCAGTGAGATGTGTTCTTTCTGTCTCTGTTCAAATGTTCCTTCACATTCTTATATCACAAAAGATGTCAAATGGTTGCAGAGGGTGACTGTGTAAGAGGTGTCACCACACACAGAGATAAATGTCTAAGTAACGCTCTCTCTTTCTTTCTCTCTCTTTTCTCTCTCTTACTAAAGCAGCAGCCAAACTACTGGAGCTTTAAGGTAAGTGCTTTGATTACTTCTGTGTGTGTTCTTATATTAAAAACTTGTTCTTTTGATACCTGTTTGTGTTCTTATGTTATATGTATGTGGTATGTATTGATGTCGGTTGTAGGCCCACTCTGAATCTGCACCAATTTTTATACAACTCACATCCCAAAAATCAACAAAGAAATGCAGCAGATTTTGTCTGGGCCGAGTAGCAGGTACACGATTGTAGCCAAAATTGAAATAAATCTCACAAAAAAAAACCTTTGTAAATCTCATTCCCCCGTTCTTTCTTTCTCTTTTCCTCGCTTCCATTTTCTTACACACCTGCACATTGAACCCAAGTCTTACAGCTTAAGTAAACTTGATAGAACAGAACACAGAACTGAGTTTCTATAGATGTTTTTAAAAACTTCATTTAAGTTGTCACAGCTACAAAAAAAAAAAAAAATGGGAAAGGCACAACAGTGAGTATGCTGATAGGATGTTTCAGAAACAGTATTCCATCAAATCGCTCATTGTTGAACCTGTACTATATTGCGAATGATATTTATTCTATCAGGGATAAAATGTCTATTATATGTTTTAGAGATGTTGGAGGGTGTGTATAATTGTACAAGGAAACAAGAAATGGCCTCAGGCTGTGAAAAACAGACTCAGTAATGGGATCCTCCTGATTCTGGTCGTCCATGTTCACTCTCACACTCATTTATTCACGTTATACTCCTCCTGTCAACGGACACATTCTCATTCTCTATTTCTAACATTAATGTCATGTTTGTTTGTTTTTATTTGACTATCCAGAGCATGTCGATGAGTACATGTCCACACTGATTTGGGACTAATGAGATCATGCTGTGATTTTCTTCCAGAGTCTGTCGGTGTTGGACATCTCAGTTGGGATTTTTAATCACTACATTATTTGTTTCACTCTAGACTTTCTTGACTAATGGACTCCTTCTGACCTGACCCTTCAAATCCCTCATTACATGTTCACCTCAAACTCTGTCGTTCATCCAATACTTAATCCTTACACTCTTTTGTCTATTAGTGTCTTCAGACCTTCTCTTCTCTTCTCTTCTCTTCTCTTCTCTTCTCTTCTCTTCTCTTCTCTTCTCTTCTCTTCTCTTCTCTTCTCTTCTCTTTCCTTCCCTTCCCCACTTTTTTATGATTTATTTTTTATTATGTTAAATATTCTACTCTCAAAATAAATGTAGCTGCTTATCACATTGTTTATATATATATATATATATTTCAATATAATTAGTTATTTTCCTAAGAGTAACGTAAGTACTGTGGCCTGTCAAACTACAATTTAAAGTATCTTCTCCAAAAACAGGCATTACCAAATTCACCCCATAGAGTGAGCTTCAAGGTGTCCTAAAAATCATGTGCCACAAAAACAAAGTTACACAGGTCGCACTGCCTGGTTACCCAGTTAAGCATTATTTGTATGTTTTTGTTAAACTGTGTCACCTGTTAGCTTTTGTTTTGGGAGACAGCTTACAGCTGGTCCTCTCGTAGACATTAAAGATGTGCTGAACTAATCCATTTTCCTCTTCCTCTTATCATTTCAATCTTCATCATTGCCATTAGTCCCCAACGATAAGCGCAGAGAATGCCGCCATTTTATGACCACATACCAGCTTACCATTTCCCTGTTTTCTGTGCCTCTCTCTCAGCATTGGACTGAACAGGCCACAATCTACTGCAATTTGCTGGAGCAATTTCTGCTGTGCCTTCAGCCTGTCTCTAACAATAGCGTGAGAGAGAGAGAGAGAGAGAGAGAGAGAGAGAGAGATTATTCTCAAGAGCAATTATTTTCTTTCATTTTCTCTCTCTCCATCACATTTCTTTTGCTTCTCTGTCCGTCTCTTTGTAATAGCTAATAATGTTATTCTAATAAAATTGTGCGCATTATATCTTATATTATACTATGTCTTCCATCAAGTTCTCTGAAATAGACACACTTCTCTCATGCATAAAGAAATATTCTCCTCTCTTTTTATTTAATTCACACACACAAAAGAGGTTTATGTAATATCTTAATTCAGTAGTCATTCGTAGATGACAATGAAATTAAATGGGAAGTTTTTTACTTACGTTTATATACTTGTCAGATTTTAGTATTTAGTATAATTCTCAGATTTTACTCGTATAAAAACATATTAGTTGTCTTGCATGTTACAAGACTTTCAAAATAGTCCTCAATAATGTATCAAACTGTGCTAATAATCAGATATGTTGATGAGATATTATCTATTAATTATAGATCAGCTTTTAATATTACTGCGCTATATGTCTGCTGTATTTTTCAGTTATCTCATCGGTGATTTTCAATTTGTCAGGATTTTAGGATAAACATAAATTTGTGTGTGTATGTATATATGTATGTATATATATGTGTATATATATATATATATATATATATATATATATATATATATATATGTGTGTGTATACTGTATATATGCGTATGTATATACGTATATATATATATATATATATATATATACACACACACAGTGTATATTTATATATATATATATATATATATATATAACATAATATAAACCCAACAAACTCAATCTGTATATCACTCCGATTATAAAACAAAGTGAATAAAAAACAAACTTTGAACATTTGATTATGTCTCCTGAACTATCAAAGTGTAGCTTTTGTGTATAAAAATGTTCCTGGGCACTTTTCTCTGAACAGCTAAACAATGTTGTTCACTTTATTCCAAAAACACAAGTACACTATAAACAAATAGAAAAAAACATTAAACCATAAACTTAAATAAAATAAAAAGGTATAGCTCATTACATGGGACATTATCCATTAATTTTATGAACATTTCCGTTAACTCTAAAATTCAGAACTCATTCATTTCAATGTTTTTAATTTCATTATTGCATGGGCATAGTATTTGCATCCAAGTTTGTTTGTTGTTCACTATGTGGTACTCACTATATAGTGAATGAGCGAATAACTAAGTGATTTCATCCTCAGATTTATACTACCTCGTGTTGCATTTAGTACTACTGCTTTCATTGTTGTAGTAGATTTCTCAGCTATATCTGTATTTACCATAATCGTATGCTGTTCACACTACAGTCCTGTCAGATGCTGTTACCTTCAGTTCATTTTCTTGTCAGATGTATTTTGGCATGAGGTTGTCCTCCTTCCTGCTGCTGGAACAGAACTGAAGTGCGTGTGTTTGTGATGAAGGTGGAGATTTATTGCAAAGAACCATATAGGGATCCCGGATTTTGTTTAATTCAGAAAATACTTTAGGAAGACACTTTAGGAAGGTACTATGACACACACACTGACATGTCTATTGATGCAAATACAAATTAGAAAAGGAAACTGAGAGCTGGTGTGTTTATTGCATTTGACAAAAAGCTATTTGAAAGCGCATTAGTTCTTGAGAGAGGAGATCTTGATCAGATGGATGGTCTTAAGAGTTTTTTCACTCCAAATTAGTATAGATCAACAGTGTGATGCATTTTCTCTGTTAGTTTAGATCATGTCTGAAACCACACCGAAACAACTGAGAGTTTGCCTTTTGTTGGCCTGTAGTCAGAAATAACCATTACCATTACCAAGGTATTTGCAAGTTCTTGCACACATGTGGGGGGACACATGGTCGTATGTGATTTGGCTCTGCAAGGACATTCAGCTGTTCTTTCTGTCTCCCTGTAGGGTTGCCGTGATTGTCCAAAAATGTAGACATAACCTAATCCCTACCCCTAAACCTAACCCCACCCATAATTAGTTCCTAAAATCTGTGGAAATTGATTGTTGATTAACGAGAGTGTAGAAGGTCCTAACCCAGATTGTAAGCCTAAAACAGATATTTCCTGAAAAGTGTCATCTCTATTCTCATTGGTTGATTGGAATGTTGTTCCAGGATCAACAAGGATGTTGTTCCAGGAACATGTTGTACTTCACACTCACCCTTCCGGTAGCACTGTCTTAGGCTAGTCTTAATTGTGCATTACTGGCATTTTTGTAAGTGTGAATGTAATTGCCTTATTTGCTTGATTGCATGCGCAAAAGAATGTGTATAGCTCATTGAACAAATCTGAAAATATTTTTTCAACCCTTTACAATAAAGATCTGTAACACTTATTTGGATTTTACTAAATTATCCTTCAAATACAGTTTCCTGAAAAGGGACCTTTCTTTTTTGCTCAGTTTGTATAGCATTTAGCTTAGCATAGTATTCATGAAAGCTATGGCGATTTTGGCAGTGTGTCTCTTTGTGGATAAACAAGCTCTTATATTGTAGATGCACTGTATGTGTGTAGCACCCGGACCACTTTCTGTTGTGGATAAATGACCCCATTATAGTTAGACTGGGGGGTCATCTATCAGCTCAACTCTTTGTGCTCTGACACTGTCTGCAAGGGGACAGACACTACACTGCTTCTGTGCGTCTGTGTGTCTGAGCTTTTACTTTGTGTATAAATAACATTGACTGCTTTTATAAGTTTTATTTTTATAAATATATAGTAGCTGATTTGTTTTATTCATTTTTCTCTAATTAAATAATTTTCTTAATTGGTAATACATTTTGTCTAAATGTTGTTAATATTCGTTTTATTGATTTATTTTTTTAAGTATAAACTTCTCTGAATGTTATAACATTTATGGTTAAAACAAGAAATAATAATTGGCCAGATGTTTACACAGTTTATAACTGAAATGCAAGATATACACTACCTTTGAAATATCAGGGGTCGTCTGCTAAAAACAAACAAACAAAAAGAATGTGAAACTTTTATTTTCAACAAAGACGGACATTACATACTTTTACAAACCAAACCAAAAATGTTTATTTACATTATGTAGGATCATGTGACTGCCTGGAGACTGGACTAATGACAGCTGAATTCAGCTTTGCCATATATTTCAATAAAAACAGTTATTTTAAATAATAATAATAATAATAATAATAATAATAATAATAATTCACACTATTACCATTATATTTTATTTTTGAATGCAGCCTTGTTGAGCATTAATGATTTCTTTCAAAAACATTAAAATATCTTTAGCACCCAAAACTTTTGCACAGTATTTTATATTCTCTGAAAATAATTTATATAATAATATTTATTTCACAAATGTGCTTTTCAAGTAAATTTGTCTAGTTTTAAATATGTTCAGCATTAAAAAAAGAGGCAAAAATACAGATTTAGATTTTTGGGCAGTACAGAGGAGAACTGATTTGATGTTTCCTGATGCAAACCAGCTCGCCAGTCTTTCCCCATTGCACCCTGGGAGCTCATTACAGCTTGTGAAACACACCAGGATGTGGTTGTGTGAATCCTCATCATCAAAATACTACAAAACAACCACCGCAATGACAGAGAAACATCTGACAAAAAAATCCACAGATGTGCGTTTCACCTTTACTGTATATGTCATAGTGAAGCATTGTTCTGCATAACTGTTAGCATTTCAGTCTGTTTGTAGAGACACAGCATAAAGACTTGTTTGTCTTGTGACTGATTTTTCTATCAGTATGTTGCTGTTTTTCCCTTCATTACACAAACAGAGATTTAGGTACTTTTTTATCTCCCTTACGTTCTCACTCTGAGCTGGAGCAGTGATGTTAGGTATAAACTTGCAAGGTTTAATTGCAGTTTACTCTGGTTGGAGGAATTTGCTCTTGGTTTCTGCTTGTGAGTAAGTAATGTCTGTCTTTTACGTCATGCCATTTAAAATGCTGGAAATCTCTCTCTCTCTCTCTCTCTCTCTCTCTCTGTCATTTAGAGCCGTAGTCCACGTCACTCCCAGTCCACTCAGTCAGGTTTGGCAGACCAGGCGTCTAAACTGTCCTTCGCATCTGCTGAGTCTCTGGAGACCATGTCTGAGGCTGACATGCCGCTGGGCTTCAACCGCATGAACCGTTTCCGTCAGAGCCTCCCACTCTCCCGCTCTGCAAGCCAGAATAAACTACGTTCTCCAGGTAACATATACACACAGGCCTCATCTGAGTAGCAGTAAATGACTCTCAAAAGACTAATGTGAAAGTGACATGACAAGTATGGCGACCCATACTCAGAATTTGTGCTCTGCATTTAACCCATCCAAAGTGCGGACACACACACACACACACACACACAAAAACACACACACAGAGCTCATAAATAACAGAAAATTAAACAACTTCACTTTCTGTAACTTTCAAATGAAATGATTGTTTATGAAACTCTTCTGAACTGTTACTGCATAACCAATTTAAATGTAACAGCACTATTTCAAACCATTTCAGGTCGCAATTCAAAATCAATTCAAAAATGATTTGTTAAAATGTAAGCATCAGCCCAAAGGTTATGCCAAAAATTACTTGCATGTTTGATAGACAATTAAATATTCATTATGATAAACATTTCCTTCTAAATAACTCAAAAGGCAAGAATAGTTGTAGCTGCCATGATGAAACATAATCAAATTAACCTCAGGAAATATCTGTGCTATATTTTAATTTGACTGTTTTAATAGTAATCACTATTTTTCATGTCACTTTGTATTGTGCGTGCAGCTTTACAGTTGAGTGAGATGACACAATAATAAAACACATTCTCCTGTTTTTCATATGCATTCATGGAAAGTCTGATTTGTGAGTATAAATGGATCAATGGAATCTGGTTTGCTTTCGGCAGAAGATGACATTTCACTTTCCTGCAATTAGATGCTATGAAATGTTTTCTACTTGTTGGTAGTTAGTAGCAGTGTTTTATTACAGCAGTACAATGCATTCAGATGAACTTACTTTCAGCTGTTTGTTTTTTAGCTTTTGTTTTCATGGTGCGAAGTATCTCTAAGTGGTCATACAGTGTCGTTGAACTTTTATAGCTGAGGCCATGTTAGCAGCAAGCACACAATATTTGCTGAAAGTGATTCGGTTGGAGCTGTTCCCCACAGAGAGATTATTGTCCCATCAGCAGGATGTTTAGGGTCGCCTGCTGCCCCGTTAGGTGAAGTGCACCGAGATAAACTGACAAAAACTGATGACAAAAAGTCTACAGGAGGAGTTCAGCAGTCCTGAACGAGAGATTTCTGTTGCTGACATCCCTCCTAAAATCTGTCTCTCACTCTCTCTCACAGCGTTTGACAACACTCACAAAATATATAGGTCTAAATTTATGAAATTTATGATTTCTATAATATAATTACTTATACAATTTACATCCATTTTATACATAAACAGACTAATAAACCTAATGTGATGTCACACTTTATAAACATAAATAAAACAGGGAAATAGCGTCATCAGCAATTTTCATAATTTTTCCTTCAAAATGCATTCATTCAGATTGCTTGGAATCAGCATTCATTTAAATCTGAATGAATTCAGTTAAAACATATGAACATATACTACCCAAAATGTATGGTCCTGAAACTAACTGAATTTATTGATGATGAATATATGAAGCTGTTTGTGTGTGTGTGTGTGTGTGTGTGTGTGTGTGTGTGTGTGTCATTTATGTATGACTGATGTGAATACATCAAATTAAGTTTGCTAGTTCATAATAAAACAGCGTAAACCAAGTGGATGGAAATTTTAAATGCCATTCAAATACACAATCTTACATTTAGGAGTGTATGATTCACCACTTCAGTCTTCAACGTGGTGGTCTTTGCTGACTTTCTTCTTTACTTCTGCATGTCCTTCTCTCTCCTCAGGTGTCCTCTTCCTTCAGTTTGGAGATGAGACCAGACGTGTTCATATCACTCACGAGCTCAACAGTTTGGAGACCTTGCACGCACTCATCGTGCACATGTTCCCTCAGAAGCTGACAGCGGGAATGCTGAAGTCCCCGAACACAGCCATCTTGATCAAAGACGAAGCAAGGAACGTTTTCTACGAGCTGGAGGACGTGAGGGACATACAGGACCGCAGTATTATTAAAATCTATCGCAAAGAGCCCATCTATGCCTCCTATCCTGCTGCACATCTGGCCAATGGAGACCTCAGGGTGAGATATTCCAACTGCATTCAATGATTCATCTTACATTGTCTCAACATGGGCTTAAGGGTAAAAGAAGGCATCAAGCGTGATCCATATTTAAAGAATGTTTTCCTTTCCAAGTCAAAACAAGAAATCACGAGGTGAAGGATGTAGATCCCAGTATGTGGTAAGATGAAAGGCAGACCTAACCTTCAAATCGACGTCACGGTTCTTTGTGTGTGTTAAATGTTTTAAAGGGAAGAACCCGTTGTTTTATCCATTGAGCGACGTCTTTTAGATTTGGATGTTCTTGAACTCAGAGGTTTTTGAACTATGCATAGTTTTTGGGATATCACTTGGGAGTTTGTTTTACTTCGTGAGCTTGCTGTACTACCACGGGGAGTTTGATGTGGGATGACTTTGAAATGCGATCACGTTGCGTCACTCTGTTGATCAAATGTTCGTTTTTATTTCTCTGGCATGAGACGGCTTTACCATTTCATACCCACTGCTATTAGACACAAGTCTCTCAGCTAAATTAGTCATGAGTCTGTTAATGTATGCAAATGTTTCTGTTTATTGTCTGTTTGTGTGGGGTGTACAGTATGTGTGTACACTGATGTCTGAGCGTGTGTGTGTTTGTTTTTTAGAATGCTGTCAGGTTTAGGAAAGTAGAATGGGTTTTCGTGTAATGAATTTCTGACTGGTTGCTTGTATGATAATGAGATGCAGTCTGGCCTACGTTCAGGACCAGTAATTATTTACACACTAAAAGAGTCACTTAATTCAGGGGATTTCAAACTTTATGATGCCAAGAACTAGGTTAAAATATGATGACTTCCTATGCAGAACTGTTTGGTAAAATGTATAGGTGGTGATATTTCTTCTTCATTTATTTATTTATAAAGACCCCATTCTGTGTGAAAGAAAATATTAGACAAAATGTTTCTACAATTAAATTTCTTCTTAAATTTTTTTTTTCATTTAAAAATAATGAATACTGTATAAAAAATTATAGACTCTAAAATTTTACTTTTTTTGTTTGTTTTTTCTTTGTTTATTACTACTTTTAAATAAAACAAGTGGTTCCAAAGTGGCAGCCTGCTGTGAAAAGCTTATTGCACCTTTTGACCACTTTGAATTTATTCAGATTACCACTTGAGTTGAAACTTTACAGCCCTTCGCTCTTTATGTGTGTGTGTGAGAGAGAGAGAATATATAAAGCCCATTTCACTGTCATCAGCAGAACTCTGGACAGAACACGTCAACTGCACCCTGGAGTGTGTACTTGCATTCACTTCAGTGTGTCCCTGTCCGCAGGCTAACAAGCTATATCCCTATAATGCTTCAGTAAGTTCCACTTCTCTCAGACTATGGAACAAAAACAGACGGAGAGGGGAAAAGAAACAGAAAATATATCGAAAAAATGGATGAGTGCCTTAAGATAAAACAAAACAAACTGTGGAATAAATGCAAGTTAAGGGACAAGCAGATAGAAAATGTATAAAATGATATGAGGATGTAGCAAGGAGAGGTGAGAATGAAGAGAATGAGAGATACTGAGACGCAACAGGGCAGAAAAAGGGATCTGTTAGATGAGTGTGGGTTTCCTGGTGCTTGTGAATGGAGAGTTTAAAAGCTCTTCCTTCTGCTCATTGTAGCTTAGTAAAGTATATGTGCTCACTCAGAAGTGCTGTTGAAATCTGAATACAGTGTCATGTAATCCAATGTTATGCCAGTAGCTTTAGCTAGGCCGTGTGAAAGGAGTGAATAGAGTGAATGGAGCTCCCCAGAGTTGAATTACAGACCAGTGAAAAGAAAGAATGAGAGAGAAGGAGAGAATGGGGACAATGAGTCTAGATCTCCACTCTTGGTTTCGTGCTAAACCTCGGAGCTTTGAGATATTTGATTTGTCATCAACACATTTTGCCTTATGAATGATCTCTGACAAATATCCACTTCTCCTTAACACTACTAACCATGAATGTAACCAAATTATTCTATTGAACTGGTGTCTTTTCAGTTTTTGAAAGGAGCCAGTTTACAGTACATTTATGTAGGATTTTAAACATTCTATCAGACAAATAAAATGATATTATACCATCGGAACGTAAATGAATAAAAAATTAATGTTACATTCTTCTTCTTTTATGAATAAAAACAAACCCTTTTAGAAAAATGTAGATTTGTTGAAGAGGATATGTAATGCTTGACAAATTTAGTCAAAAAAATTAAATGAGAGTAGAGCTTGCCCATTTATGAACTTGGCTCCTCTGAAAACACAGATAATGTCACTTCCTCTTCATTATGCCATTTAAAATGACAGTTCACTATTATTTTGAAGTAAATAAGTGTTGTGAGGGAAATCAAATTGATTTATTATATTATATATCGTCATGTATTTAAAAAATATTTGTGAAAGATGTAAGTTTAAAAATAATTCACACTTTTGATCTGTGTATTGTGCAAATGGTACAATACTCCTTTAATCATTTCTATTGTTTCATGTATTATATCTTTTTATTATTATTATTGGACTTGGACACAGATTATTTATATAAATTACTCAAAAGTGTTGTATTCATAAGATTTCTTTTCAAGATTTAAGTAGCTTTATTGGCATGGTAAAAAAAAGTATCTTTACATTGGCAAAGCAAAGAAACATTTAAATAAACATTTAACACAAATATACATAAGAATATGTATATTCAAACTGGTGGCTTTTCAGTTTTTGAAAGAAGCTATTTTTTACCATACAGTAGATTTCTGTAGGATTTTAAACATTTTTTTCTCCTTTTCTTTTTTAGAGAGAGATGGTTTATTCATCCCGGGACTCCTCACCTACCCGTCGCCTCAACACTCTCCCTTCCTCCTCTGCCTCGCCCTCCTCCGGTTCTCCTTCTCGATCCCGTCTCTCCTACAGTGGAGGTCGGCCCCCTTCTTTTGCTGGTCCGGGTCACCCTCACTCACAAGGCCTCCAGCATCAGTCCCACTCCCACCACCCTTCACCCTCTCACGGACAGACTCAAGGCCTAAACCCCTCCTCCTCAGCCATCCTGGAGCGGCGTGATGTCAAACCTGACGAGGAGATGTCTGGTAAAAGCATGGTCCTCCTGAAGAATGAAGGTCTTTATGCTGATCCGTACAGTTTGATGCACGAGGGTCGGCTTAGTATCGCTTCTACTCAGTCCCTGGCCACCATCGCCGACCCCTTTGGCTTCCCAGTGTCAGGAGGTCTGTACCGCAGAGGTTCGATGCGGTCTCTCAGTACATACTCAGCTGCAGCACTGCAAAGCGACCTGGAGGACAGTCTGTATAAGCCTGGAGGTTCTCTATACTCCGATACCTACAGCAGCTCCACGCTTGGCATGGGCTTTCGTCTGCCGCCCTCCTCCCCGCAGAAGATTCCCGACGTGCAGCTGCGGGACAGGGAATCGTTCACAGGGTCTCCCAGCCGAGGGTCGCCTGTGAGAACCACCTTCCGCAAAGACTCCGCTTCCTCTTCTGTGTTTGTGGAGAGTCCCAAGTCCAGACCCAGCTCCAGTTCTGAACCCCTAGGTGATGGGAGTAAGGGACCCGGATTTGGGTCGTCATTGTCTGGGCCCGAGACGGACACACGGTGAGCTCTAGAAAAAGTACATTATGAATGCACTTTTTTTATTGACAAACACCCATTTTCTTTGACAAGAACTGTACGTCAGCCTACAAAACTCTCTGAACATAAATGAATAAACAGCATTTATTATTATGCAAATGCCAGAAAGGAATATTTATTAACCACAATACTGTTGAATAGTTTGGCACTGGTAAGAAAAATATTTTCTTATGCTTTCAAAGGCTGCATTTATTTGATCAATATAGTCAAATTTGTAATATTGTAAAATATTATTTAAATTTAATACAGCTGTTTTCTTTTACAATAAAAAAAAGAGGAACTGATATCATTGGACATTCCACGACATTCTAATTATTGAAATGCACCTGTAGAGAAGATATGTATATTTAAATAACTTATTTGTTAATTAAACTGAAACTTGATTTTATTTATTTTTTGATCATTTGAAACCAACATGAATATACAGAGTACATTTATAAGAACTTTGTACAAGAAACAAGCTTTTTAATATCTTGTTTGCTTTATCTTATTTCTTTATCTTATTTTATTTTTGGCATTATTGATTTTTTTGGGAAGTTCTGGGATGGTGTGACAAGTTTTCTAAAGATGCTGGATTGACTGAACAACTAAACAGTTTTTACTCTGTGTTAATCTACTGCTACTCATTAGAAGAAGAAATCTGCATCAGGGCACTGGCACTTTATTATTGAGAGGCCTTGAGTGATGCACCTAGACCAGAGGTGTCAAATCCGGCTCTTGGAGGGCCACTGTCCTGCAGAGTTTAGCTCCAATCCCAGTTTAACTGAAGTAATCAAGGTCTTAAAGATTACTAGAATCTTCTAGGTGGGACGAGTTGGAGCTAATCTCCTCAGGACGTTGGCTCTCCAGGAGCAGGATTGGACACCCCTGCCTTAGACAATCCACAGTTGGGGAAATCGAACAAATACCAGCCAATAACGGAGCATCTACTACTGTACCTAGACTACAGGACGTAGTACTTAGGAGAAAGTTTAAGTGAAAACTCATGTAAAAGAAATGTTAAAAAGTTTACACATAGATATTTTCTGTCTGTCTCGTTAGCAGGGATCGTATGGAGGCAATGGAGAAGCAGATAGCCAGTCTGACTGGACTGGTTCAGAGTGTCCTAACCCGAGCACCGGACAGCGACAGCACGTAAGACATGACAACATCCAAAGAGACATCTATGATCCATTTTCATGGAACCAGTCCAAGCCAGATGCTAACACAGTCTATGCCATCTCTCGTGTGTATGGAAAACATCTGTAGCATGTGAAATGTCCTTAACACTAAATTACCAGATACCACAATGCATTCAACCATTTCACACATGCTCACCATTTTGCAATCATGCGGTAATATCTTATCTATTTTGGCATATAGTTTCATAAGCTTGCAAAAATGTCTTAAGTTGCTGACTGTATAGTGTTTGTATTGAAATTGTGTGTGTTTTTGGTCTTCTTTGTCTTGCGATGGCCATGGGTCTTTGTACCTGATGCTTTGATGTCGCTGGTCATTTATTATCATTCATTATCGGATGTGACAAGACATACACATCAACTATTTTATGAAAGTAAATGAACAATATGTAGATCCTAACCTCAAAAAGAGAGTGTCGAGTAAAGAGCATTGAGTAGAGATTATAGGATTATTGTATAAAGAGTAAGTATGGTGTTTAATTCAGATTAGGCAAAGTTAGGATAGAAATGCCTGATGCAAATCCTGTTGTTGTTGTTGTTGTTTTTGTTTTTTAAGATAATCAGAGTGCAAATCTGTGCACTTTGGTGTTCAGAAGGATTTTGTTTAAAATCTTATTGCACTGAAATTTGTGCTTATGATTGAAACTGGTGTGAATATTGGCCTTAAAGATATTTTTAACTTGGAGTTCTTTGCTGACCTTTAGACATTATTAAAGCCAATGACCTGTGGTTAAGAATAGTGTTTAAATTGTTTTTGTTCAATATGAAGAATAGTAGCATATTGGGTTTTGTAACAATTCTAGTACACTACCGTTCAAAATATTGAGCTTGGTAAAATTGTTAGAAATAAGTGGCTTATGCTTATTAAGAGAGCATTTATTTGATCCCCCCCAAAAAATAGTTAAAACAGTAATATTGTGATTATTTTTTATATATATTGTGATTATTTTAATTACAATTATTAATTACTTACTAAGTCCAATCATCAGACAAATCATTCTAATATGCCGATTTGCTGCTCAAGAAACAATTCTTATTACAATTAATGTTGAAATTAGTTGTGCTGATAATTTATTCAGGATTATTTGATGAATAGAAAGAAGTGAATTTGATTAAAGATGTCTTTACTGTCACTTTGAAACAATTTAACATATTCTTACGGAATTACGGAAGTATTAATTCCTTTTAAAAAACGAAATCTTATTGACTCAAACATTTTGAACAGTAGTGTGAATTGTTTAACATGATAGTTTGACAGATTAAATTAAGCTGTGTTAAGGAATTATAATGTGTGGAAATAGAGAAGGTCACAATAACAATAGCATAGATAACAGTAGCTTTCAAGATAGATAGCATAGCCCTTTATTAGCCGCAGAGAAGGCTAGTGTAGTCTTGCGGTGTGTATTAGTGTAGTGTAGTGTCAGTGTAGTAATAGGTGCTATAGTACCGTGGTAGTATCATGGCTGTATGATCCTCAGATGCGGCCTGCTGCGTCTCTGCATGATGGCGGGCTGCCCTCCGGACCATGGTGCGGACTTTTCACGGCCCTTCCCTTTCTCTTCCAGCGAGAAGACCGAATCCACCAGCGACGGCTCCGCCACAGGAAGTAAGTCCAGCTACTTCTTAATGGTTGTCCAGAGCAGTTGTGAGGCAGGCTGTAAAACTAATGTCTGATATATCTAATATCATCTTCTTAGTTCCTTCTCAAATCCATAAAGGTCCTCAGAGAGCATCTTCATCAGTGGTCAAGCCTTCAAAGGCTGCAGCCAGAGTTTTAATTGGCTAGATATGTCTTTGAAGGTTCTCCGCGGTTAAGAGATTTGACTTACAACTCAGTAAAGAGTCATAGAGAGAGTTTTGCATGTGTCATAGTCTCCCCTTTTGAATCTGATCCATGACAAGTCCAATTCAGCACTGATTCTTTACTTCATTACGGTTATTTAGTTACCTGCGAGCTGAAAGCTTCTAATGTATGTTACAGCTGGCCGGCTGAAGAAGAAAGGTAGCCTTGTCTCTGCTCTCTCATATTTACTGTGGATTGATGTGTCTTTCCTGGTGTAGTGGGTGTGTTTGTTTTTATATATATATGAAAATGTCATCCTTCTGTTTATTTAACGGGATAGTTCACCCCAAAAAAATCTGTCATCATCATTTACTCTTTCTTCTGCTGAACACAAAGTAAGCTATTTTGAAGGATGTTGGTAATCAAACATTTGATTTCCGTAGTATTCAATGTGAACGGTTTGATTATCCACATTCTTCAAAATATCTTCTGCTGTGTTCAACAACCTCAAGGTGACTAAATGAAGACAGAATTTTCATTTTTGGGGGTGAACTGTCCCTTTAATGCCTGTTCCTACTGTATTTTTCCACGGTATCTCTCCTCTATGGCCTGCCTGCACTAGATATTTCTCTCCCTCAGTCTGTTTTCACTCCTAAACAAGACACATTCATACGCTGAAAACGAAGTGTGGGGAGGATGGTTTGTTTTTTGCATTTCCTGAATTTTGGGGAAAATGCACCCTTTTGTTAAAAACAACTGACTGGAGAGTGCTGGTATCTCTGTATTCCTCACTAACAGCATGCTCCTGAATGGGATCTGGAGGTGACAACACTCTTTGTGTGTGTGATGGTTTAGTGGATCTCTGTCTGAACACAGTGAAAGATGGGTGTAGAGCAAAAGTGCTTGATCTGGTTTCTGGAGATCTTCCTTCCTGCAGAGTTTAGCCTCAATCCTAATCATCTGGATCATCAATCCAGATAGTCAAGGTAATGGGGTTCACTTGATTGAAATTACAGCCAGATGTGTTAGAACATGGCTAGAGATAATACTGTGTTCAAATCCTCCTGGGAAGTTTCTCCTAACAAGTTCAGAAATCATAATTCTGACATTATAAAAAGATGATTTGGCTCAGAATGAAATAGATTCACTGGGCAATTTCATATTTCTTTCTGTTTAATTCAACTTACCTACTAAAACAGCAAGCTTTTTAGAGCTAATGAAAGAGAATAAAGAGCAAAAATGCACATTAAGTGTGTAATTGTGTATTTATTGGTGTGTTTTATCAGTCCATGCTTACATGGATCTCTTCGTAAACCAACTAAATGGCTAGTGTTTTCTTGCAATATTTTTGGTTATTCTTGTTTAATCTGCCACAATAGCCTAACCTCAACTTGAAAAGTCTGGCCTTATGCAACATTCAGGTTGGAAATATCATAGTTTTGTGAACATGAATGTCATATTATTTACCAGTGGTTTCCAGAAAAATATTAAGCAACACATAGAGCTTCCCAGGTGGACTTGAATGCAGCATTATCCTGAGTTTCTGAATACTAAATATGACTTTATGTTTGCATTCTGTGTGTTAAACTTTTAAACACGGTCATTGTAACATGAAAGCAGCATAAACTCTGTTGTAAGGTCGATCTCCAGGAGCAGGACTAAACAATGCTGGTGTATAAGGTGTAAATGGGTAAGAGTGAAATAATTCAGATTGGACTGAGTGTGTCTCTCGAGCTCAAAGTGTTGACTATTTGTCCTGTGTTGTGGTTATTAGCGCTGACTCCATCTGCACCGCTGGCACTGATGCCTCCGCCTTCATCTGGAGGCTCTCAGGCCTCCACCGTCTCCAGGCTACAGATGCAGCTTCACCTGCACGACCTACAACAGAACGCCACCGATCTGCGCAAACAGCTCGCCCAGCTCCGTAAAATGCAGGTAAGACGTTACAATCTCATGCATCTCGACACACAGCAGGTAACTGAGCAGATATGATGTGATAAAGCGGCATGTGATGAATCACATCTCTTCCATGTTAATCTGAGTTTTTGTCCTCACCATGGGTGACCATCAGAAACGTAGCATGTCAAGACAGTTTGTCAGTTGCTTTGTTTCTATTTTCGACACATCTCGTCGGGAGTCCTCCTCAAAGCTAGATATTAAACTTTACATCAAACTTCAAAGGTTTTCTGACTGACTGTCATTTTATGGCTTAATGTGGCATTTAGCTTTCAGTGAGTCAAGTTTAAATTACATTTATTTATATATTGCTTTGTGTAAAACAGATTGTGGTGAAAAACCAGCTACAGAGAAATATAGTAACAGGAAAATAACAGTGTTAATGTTGCAGAGTTCATTAATTATTAAACACATTCAATTTCAGCTGTAAGCAGCTCTGCAAAAGAAAATAGTGTCGTTATTCTGCTCAATTTAGTTGCATGTTGATTCAGTTTAGTTCGGTAACAGTGTAAATGGTTGTGAAACAAATTCAGTTCAGCTGTAAACAGCTCTACTGAAGGTAACAGTGTCATTACTCAGCTCGGTTCAGTTCAATATTGAGAACTCAAATGTTTCTTGACGCTCAGAACTGTGTAATTTCACTCCTACTTAGAAAGGTGTATGTTTTCTATTGTCAACAACACTCACAGTGTCATTTCAAATGATCATACATTACATAAAATACTGCTTTAATTTGATAGCTGAAAATTATGATTGCTGTATCTTTTTAACTGTTAGTTTCATTTGTAGAAACACACACAGTTGGAAGGTCAGGCATAGTTATTATCACAAGACCTCAAGGTCTCAAATTAAGGAATAATTGACAACGAACGACTGAATATTGAACATGTAATGCATACTTGAGGTCAAATGCAGAATGATGCGATGCCAGTTGCCTGTTCCACCTTAGGTGTGTACTAACATTTCAACTCTTAAGCAGTTCAGTGTCAATTATTCCACTTATACCATGGAAATCAATTGTACATGTGCTTATGTTTAAATATTGGTTAAACGTAAACCGCCCTTATAAGTTAACTGTAATTCAGTCTGCAGACCTGGAAATACTTTAAAATCACATTGGAATGAATGTCAACCAATCAGAATCAAGAATTGAACAGTGCTGCAGTAGAAAGTGTTGCACTAACCTGCACCTCACACTGCAAGCCTTCTAGATGTGTGTCTGCTGACAGGGAGGACGATTTAAGGAGGTGATACAGAAGTTGGTACAAAAGGCACAGACGGCAGGAGCAGCAGTGCCGATTTATAGTCTTCACAAGATCTCACAGTCTCATTTATTTATACAAAGCAATGAAAAAACCAAGAGGATGTGCTGAATGGCCTCATCTGGTATTTATGGCAGATTTGTTGCTCCATGTCCTGGTGCTGTTCGTGTGTGGTGTGGAGGAGGAAATGCATTGATTTCGGTCATGTTTAAAGTCCAATACGGAAAGTTGACGTGCATTGCGCTTTTCAGCATTCGAACCAGAGGACTTGGAAGATAAAATCAAACCTGTTCAAACATTTTTTATTGTGTTACTTTTGATTGTAATACATATTTACAAAAGATAGACTGGGGTCTAAAAGTCTGAGACGACACAGAAAATATCCAATTCAAAATGGCTTACTTTTTACATTACAGAAAGTTTATATTGAAATGCTGGTGTTCTGTACCAGTGTGTATTGAGTTAGGCAGAAAAACTGAGAAAAAGACTGAAAAAGAGGGAGAAGAGTGATATTTGATAAGTTACCTCTATGGGAAAAAGGGAGGTCTTTGCAAACATAAGAACATTCATATACTGTATCAGTCAGAAATGTATCTGTCAAAATGTCAGATATTTTGAGATGTGAGCCCACTATTCCAAGACAACAGTCTCTGACGAGCAGGATGGATATAGAATCTGATGTGTGAATGAGGGCAAAATGTCTTAAATAAAAAACATATGGATGGTGTTGTAAACTGTTGAAATTCCTTGTACGGGCAGCTGTCAGATAATCATGGTGACATGTTGAGCAGGAGTGTGATAAAGGGAAATGTTTGTGTTAGTGAATCTGTGAAGGAGGAGAGTAAAGGAGGATGTGCAGGGAGCTTTAGGGAGGGCTGAAAGCCAGCAGAGAGGAGACGGCACACTAACAGTCTGACACATCCTGTCATACCCTTTCCTTTCTGTACTTACAGTCTTGTATTTACAGAATCATTTTGAAATGATTTTTTTTCTAGCCTCTGAAAATCATGGAAATTTTTACAGCGGAAAATATTTTTTTTCTAGTTATGCTCAGCTATAAAATTGTATCAGACCTTTCTCTTTTTGAGTGCAGTGTCTATATACGGGGCTCTCACACCAATAAATCTTCAAGACTTTTCCAGTCATCTGTGATTTCTGGATAAAGATTAAGATTATCTTTATGTGGATTGCACTCACAAAGAGCAATTTTAGCTCATTAAATATTTCAAAGCCAAACATGAATAAAAAACTAAAATATAAACATAATAATATTTGATTTGACATATAGAAAAAGATTTATTAAATAATATATTTTTTTATACTTTTATTCATCAATGATGCATTAAATCAAAAGTGATGGTAAAGACTTCCACAGTGTTACAATACATTTCTTTTTGAAATCAATGTTCTTTTAAATCATCAAAGAATCCAGAAAAAAAGAAGAAAAAAAAAAAACAGTTTCCACAGAAATATTACACAGCACAACATTGATAATAATAATAAATGTTTCTACAGCAGCAAATCGGCATATTAGAATGATTTCTGAAGACTGGAGTATGACTGCTTTAAAGTGTGAGAATGCTGTATTTCTTACACTACTGTGTGTAAGTATATCTAAGTGTGTGTGTATTTATGTGTAAGTGAGCATTTGTTCAACTAGTCATTCATTTTCTGACTGCTGCTATGTGTGATTCACTCCTATAGCAGGGCAAGCAATAACTCTTAATATCATACTCAATGATGAGATGGTATGGGCCAGCAGGGATATATAGATGAAGAGAATGAGGAACCGGCCCCAAATCAAGTCAGCTTTTCAGTCAGTAGTGGTTTAATAAAAAATGACTGTGGAATGATAGCTACTGGTGTGATTCATGAGTGAACACCCGCATCTCAACTGGGTATTCTCTGAATAAACACTAAAAAACAGGAAAGGAAATTCTGGAAAGAGATTGAGTTTCTATCAATTGAAGCAAAGAAATTTGATCTTTTATACTAATGATTAATTTTCTTATTCAATTAGTGACCTAGAAAGTGTGCAGAATCTTAAACATTCCTTGTTGTTTCCTACACAATGGTTCATGTTAATTTTTTTTTCATATGGAATTTTAAACCCCTAGAATTGTAATGTGATAACAGATTTTTGGACCCTGCTGTACATATGTCTAAAAAAGATAGATTTTTTTTTTTGCATGATTCTGATTTCCCTTATCACATGGTATTATGTATAATACTATACTGCACCAATTAAGAGTCTGCATTTACAAAAGAATGACAATTCCACACTGCAAAAAATTTACATATAATTATAAAATATAAATAAATTAAATGTTAAATAAATATATACAGTATATATAATGTATAATAAGTATAAATAAGATGTCTTTTTTTTTAGTTCACTAACTTTTACCATACTGAAATGCAGAGTACTGTATAATTTTGGGGTGGATGTGAGTTGGAAGCCAAAGAATTAAATGCATGGTCAGTGAGATTGGTCTCAATTTTTGCTATCTTTGCTATCGAGAAGCAAGCCGCTGGTGTCATGACAACTACAGATTGCTGAGTTAGACAATTACCTGCCTGAATGCCAGAGCTCCAGACACAGCCCCTGCACTCATCCTGTTACCTAGGAGACATGGATATGTTGAATAATGCATGAGACTCATAAATAATTCAGCTCGAGGAGGAACTACCACCAAATGACACTAAAATTGCATCTTACACACAAACGTACAGTGTACAAAAACACAGTTTTTACACACTTTTCTCGTTATCGGAGCTATGAAAGTGACAAAAACCGCCGTGTTTTTTTCTCTCAGGGCAAACAAACACTGCAGAATGCTTACACATCACAACATTATGGTGATGTCTGGCACTCCAACTCCCACACAACCTTCAACATACACAGATTGAAAATACCAGAAAATAAACTCAAGGACATGGATGCGCATTCCCATTAGGGCATTCAAGAGACCTTAAATGAATGTGATCCTTCATAAACACTATCAAGGATAGTATATATATATGATCGCTTATAAGTACACAAACACGCACACTAGCAAGGTCAGTTCTATAATATCATACCTTCACATTCAAGATGACCGCTGCATATGGTCAAAGACAGGTCGATGTGACATGAAGACACATATGTGAGTCGTCTGATGGATGTGTTGTGATGGATTGTGACAGCTGACCTTCCGTAAAACTCAAAACTCCCAAGTACAGTAATGTAGCCACCCATTAAAGCTCCTACACTGATACACCTGAAACATCTGAAGACTGTAATGCTTAACAACCATTCATAGACTAATACTTAACCTAGAAGGGTTGCGACTGGTTTAAGGGGAGTATTGTTCTCACCATAGGAAGTTGATCCAGTAACATGTCCTGCATTATAAAACATCTCAAAGCAGTTTTTCTAAATGTTTTGAACAGAAAGCCACTGCTGTCCTACACAATATTTGACACCCCCCATATAGTGTTCTAGTGTTTCTATTGTAGTTATGAAAAAGCAATATTAGCAATATAAAATGATAGAGATATTCTTTATTAAAATTAAGAGTCAACCAAGCCCTCCTAAAATGGCTCATTCTTACACGCCCCCACATCTACATTTGCAAAATGCCGCCCAAATGTTCATGCAAATTCTAATGTGTTTGTGTGTAGTTGCAGAACCAGGACTCCATATGCAGTCTGCTGAAGAGGACCGAGACAGAGCTGAGTCTCCGTCTATCAGATGCGCTGAGGAAACAGGAAGACCCTCTCCAGAGACAGCGCCTCCTAGTGGAAGAGGAGAGACTCAAGTACCTGAATGAGGAGGAACTCATCATACAGCAACTGCAGTGCGTCTCGCATACAATATGTGCTCATAATGTGCTGATAATGCAGTCTGAGGTGCTAGCTTAGTGACACTGCTGCATAATGTGCAAAAAAATATTTTCCCACTTATTCTTATTGCATAGGTTCTCATCAACTCATACCTAAAAGCGAATAAATGCATAACAAAGAGATATAAACAGTCTCAGTCAAAGTCCTGCAGACCTGCACCTCACCTTTAGCTTGTACAACAAACAGACAGCATTTCATTGATTTATTTTGTTCCAATTAAAAGCAGCAGGGTAACTAAATCCGCCTCTTTAACCCGCTGCCAGATCAGTCGTGTTGCTTTTAATTGATAGCGGTTATTAAGTATAGCTAAGAGCCAGTTAATGTTATTCAATTATTAACGGGATGCTGTTTGTAACAAACCATTTTGTAAGGGGTGGATTTATTTGACGTGGTTAAATTGGATTTCGACTGTAAACACTCCGACTGTGTCTCAGTCGTTTAGTGCTAATACACCCTGCTGCAATGACACTTATTCAAATTCGTGCCGACGCCACACCGCAGGGAGGTGGGCCTGGGATTTTCACACTCATCTCTGATGTCAGAAACATCAGAATGTAAAAAATGCCCTTCTGTGTAATAACACTGAGGTGCTTTATGACAGCATCAATTCATTTGTCTTGCATGTTTATGCTCTTTCTGAAACAATCAATATGTAATGAGCGGGTGTTTGTGTTCGACAGTGATCTGGAAAAGTCAGTGGACGAAATCCAGAAGGAGTTGTCAGTCAATCACCGACATGTGACAGTGCAGGAGCTGGAGGAGAAAAGCTCGCTGCTGAGGAAACTGGGAGAGACTCTCACAGAGCTGAAGAGTGAGACAGACTCAGACTCTCTTCTGTCCTTCACAGGCTGGCACTTGAACCTTAGTTACAGAAGAGAGATGTTCACTTCTCTGCCTGTCTGTTTTTGTCTTTGTCTCTCTCGTTCAGATCAGTTTCCAGGCCTCCAGAGTAAAATGCGTGTGGTGTTACGAGTGGAAGTGGAAGCTGTGAAATTCCTGAAAGAGGAGCCACACAGACTGGACGCCCTGCTTAAACGCTGCAAATCTATCACAGACTCTCTCTCCACGCTGAGGAGGTAGACAAACACTTACTAACAACTATGTAATCTTTCCTTATCTAGCCACACATTCTGACTGTGTCTCAAATGTAATTTACTCTTCATAATTTTGAGTGCCATTCTATGGATTAATCAGGCAGGTGAATGAAGGAGTGTGGAAAACCCAGGATGAGTATTCCAGCCCCTCCCCTAAACTCGGAGGAGGGGATGAGTACAGGAAGAACCCAGACTTTGACATTCCAACCAGCCCACCGCTAAACCTCAATGAGACCAGCCTGGCTAACTGGAGCCCTCACTCTGGTCAAGGCCACGGTCACTCGAACCCTTCTGGTGCACAGCGTGAGAGAGATTCTCATGGGACGGTGGGCTCTTTGAAGGGACGGGAGCTGGGCGAGCTGGGAGGTCGAGGCGGGTCTGAAAAGGCCTCATCTGTGGAAGTGAGACTGGTGAGGAATGGGATTTAAAATGAAAGTAATTGTTTGTCTAAATGTATGTAATAGCAATACCTTTTAATTTAGCAATGTTTTTTGGATATGTAAAGGCCATGTCAGATGTAATTTAATTAGACAATAGTATGAAGGTATATTTTTAAATTAGAAATTAACATTGGGTTATTTATGTTGCTAAAAAGTATGATAATGGTTTAATCGACAACTTAAAATACTTACTGTGCAAAAGTTGCAGAACTGTTTAGTAATGAAATTGGTAAAGACACACTAATGCTCAAAAAAGATATTAATGCTTTTATTCAGCAATGACGAATCAGATTGGTGATGGTGATGGTAAGGACATTTATAATGATGTAAACTATTTTTTTTTTATGCTGTTGTTGTTTTTTTAGCTTTCTACTCATCAAAGGGTCCTGAAAAAATATCTCAAACATCTTAAAATATTTCCACAAAAATATTACGCAGCACAACTGTTATCATCATTAATAATATCAAAAAATTATTGAGCAGCTAATCAGCATATTGATATAAGAATGGTTTCTGAAGGAGCATGTGACACTAAAGACTGGAGTAATGTATGCTGAAAATTCAGCTTTCCAATCACATAAATAAATTTAATTTTTACATATATTAAAATAGGTGTTATTATAAATAGTAATAACATATCTTACTGTTTTTACTGTTCATTTCATTTAACAAATGCAGTCTTGGTAAGCATAAGAGACTTTTTTCAAACACAATAAATGCTTACTGTCCTCAAACTTAGAATAATAGTATAACTTTTGAAATCTTGTTGTGAATGTGTTTCGAGATGAACAAACAGACTTGGTGTGAATCTGCTTTAACAGTTCAGCTTCTTTAGCTGTTTTGAAGCACTAAAGATGTTGTATGTCTCTTCAGGCAGCAGAGCGGGATTGGGAAGAGAAGAGGGCCAGTCTAACACAGTACAGTGCTCAGGACATTAATCGACTGTTGGAGGAGACTCAGGCGGAGCTCATGAAGGCAATTCCTGACTTGGACTTTGCTGCCAAGCAGATCAGACCTACTCAGAACCAGATTCAAAACCAAAACCAGAGCCAGAGTCCATCTAACACCAATGCCACACCTGAACACAAGCCAAATAAACCTCAGAATAAACTTTCCAGTAAAGACAGCGGATCCAGACGAGGTTCGGATGAGCTGACGGTGGCAAGGTATCGAACGGAGAAGCCCTCAAAATCCCCCCCTCCTCCCCCTCCCCGCCGGAGTTTCCCGTCCTCCCCTGGCCTGACTACACGCAGCGGAGAGATGATCATTCCTGGAAAGAGTATAAAGGTGAGTGGTGACAATCAGAATGACCCACAGATGATTGTGCATGTGTGCGTTTATGCATGCAAACTTTCTCAAACATTTACATGCAAGCTGTTTTTGAAAGAGAAGCACACCGACCGTCAGAGGAGTCAGGGAACACACTACATCACTTTTATTTGAGTGCAGGCTTCTCATAAAATCCGCCTGTGTTTGTAGGTATGTTAGTTATGGTTGATATTTACTTTATCACCTCAATTGATCCTATGGTGATAAATGGCCTGTTGGTCACAGATGAATTTGAGAGAGACTGAGAGCGATTAAAATGGCTCTAGGTGTTAATTTCCCTTGTGTTTACTTTTAATTAAGATTCAGTCATTACATACAATGGGATATATTCTATACTTCAGTAGCCTTTTAGATATTATTTTCTGGAATTTAGGTGTAATGTCTGTCAAAACAGCCATAATTAATTGTATTAATTTATTTTCATCCACCATAAATAAGTAAACTAATGTTTAATCTTTATATCTTTATATATCATTTGTTTGTTAATCCATAAATAAATTATTATATTTTATATTATTAATTAATTGATCGGTTCAGTCATAAATAAATCAATATTTAATATTTAGTATTAATATTAATAGTTAATATTTCATAAGAAAATTTCCTTAAATTAAAAAATAAATAAATAACAATTATACATACATACATGTGATTGATCCATTCAATATTTTCTTGTTGCAGAGAATGTCCATATGCATAAGCAACAACATTGAGACATTTTAAGTGTGACTTAACACAGTCTCTACAATTGTGTGTTCCCTTTAAAAACATGCAATAAGTATATAAAGATTTGTCTTTTGTCTTTGTGTATCTAAACAGAAGTCAGAATCAGAGGAGACTGAGTCTCAGAAGCCACACGTTAAGCTGAGGAGGAGTGTATCTGAAGCCCCCCGACCGGCCTCCACACCTCCAACCATTGCTGGTGGAGAGCGAGAGGAGGGCGCAGAGGACAAGTTAGCAGCTGAGCTGGAGGTGAGCACTTGTATTACCTGAAGAGTCTCATCAGACCGTCTGTACCCTAACGGCTGAAGTGTTAATGTTGGTGATTAATGTCCATATGTCACAAGCACCAGATGTGTCTAGTGTGCTGTACATCCACAGAGAAGTGCAATTACATTCACACACACACACAATGGTGGCTTCTACCAGTTGGCTGGTTCACTCATTCATTAAGAACCCATTAGCAGGCAGGAGATCTGAATATCTGTCTGTGCTCTTTGGCTCATGAACTATTAAGCTCAAATGAACGGTTTGATAATGTCTTGTGCTGTACTGATGTAAAGTGCTGTTAGTTAGGCACAATATTGTGGGATACCGTTTGTGTCTAATTTAACTTTATGTAGAATCAACAACCATAACATCTAATATACTGTATGCCAGCTCACTTACACATATACTTTATATCTCTAGATGCATTAGCAATGTCAGAGCAGGGTTATGCTCCACTCAGATTGAATTGGGAATGCCTTCTACATGCTGATTCTATTCCAATTTAAACTGAATTTGAAGGATGCAGAATTGTAATTTAAGAAAGTAAAAAAATAAATAAATAAATAAAATGCTAAGAAATTCATATAAAGTACCTGCTGTAATAGTGATATTATGTCATACCTACCACACACTGGATATTTCCAAAAAACAGTACACCATATTAATAATCTTAGTCTTTGTAAACTCTATAATTTATATATATATATATATATATATATATATATATATATATATATATATATATATATATATATATTATATGTTTTAAGATTTTTAAAAAAAAAATTGAAAGAAGTCTCTTATGCTCAATTTATATATTTTTTTAAATATTTAATAACTATGTATTGATAAAATTGTTATTTAAAAAACTATTTTAATATAGTTCAAAATGTAATTTCAGCAGTCATTACTCCAGTCTTCAGTGTCACATGATCCTTTGAAATCATTCTAATATGCTGATTTACTGCTTAAGAAACATTTATTAGCAAGTTTGAAAAGTTGTGCTTCTATGCTTCATAATATCAAAGATCAAAAGAACAGCATTTATTTGAAGTAGATTATTGTAACATTTTAATATAAATATGCCACAATATGGCATATAATATGGCATGTGAATGAAGGACCGAACTTGGGTCGCCCAAAGCACCAATGAATGCATCCTTGCTGAATAAAAAAATTTAATCTTACCGTTTTAAACGTTTTAACAGTGATCTATGGGACGATTATTGTTATTATTTTAAAAATCGTAGTTTTTGAGGGTTTTGAACTAGTTTAGCTGCTTCAGAACATGCATCAGATCATTTTATATTTGTTTAATCGATGCACAATTGAATTCTAACCTCTCTCCCTAGCTGTCGCTATTATCATTTTACCAGGGGGCCATTGCATTTCTCCTCATTGACACTGCGTGAGCTGTGTTGGTGTTGATTTTAGGCTTTCTTGACTTGCTTCAGGGCAGCAACACACACAGACACACACACACACACACTCGCACACAAACTACAAGGCTCATTAACACCAACAAGCAGACATATTTTGTTGTCTTGGTTGAGTGGATGATAGGGTAAGCGAGCAGATGTCTCTTGTCCTCCATCCCCACTGCATGTCTGTGTTGGAAACCCTGTGCAGACCTGTGGAGATCTGGGCTCTGCTGCAGTGACACCATACTGACCTCCCTCTCAAACCTAATGAGGCTCACAAGCTGCTTCTCAAACAAAACCATAACTCAATAAAACCCGCACTCTACATAAATAGCTAAAGTCTAAACATTGTTTAAAGGTACAGTTTGTAATTTCTGATGTTCAGCAAAATTATAATGTAATTTTTAATATCTGATTGAATAAATTATGGGATTTACAATTTTGTATATGAATGTGCATGTCCTAAATGAATTGGTCTGAACTGATACTGTGCATCCCATATTTTTCATTCATTCTCTTCGATCTTCCTGACTGCTCAGCTCTTTGAGCGACATCTGACTCTCCCCCTACCCTCTCCCAGGAAATATCCTCCTCCCTCTAGTTTAGAGCTGTTGCCCCATGTGCCCTCGGCTGGACAGGTAACAGCCCCCCCTGCAAGCTAGTGTGGACAGCTGTTGTACACTCATACACATGAATCTTAATTCACCCCAAAAAGTGTCCCTATAAATGTTAGACACTGAAAGTAAAGACCAAAGATGCTCTTAGGCACAAGAATCACACATCACAGTGAGCACAAGCACAACTACACAATCACAATGCACTGTACACAGTGTGTGAGTGTTCACTTGCCAGTGCATGTCTGTTTTGTGTTGAAATGACAAATATCCATTTTCCTCCATTGAAACTAAAAGTGGTTTGATATTGTAATGTAGTAGCACTTGCCCTGATTTTTGCTTTTTGTTTTTTAAATGATGTTTAAAGGAATAGTTCTTCAAAAAATGTATATTCTATCATCATTTACTCACCCTCATGTCGTTCCAAACCCATATGACTTTTCTTTTTTTTTTTCGTGCAAAAAAAAAGAGAAATTTTGTTTTACTATGCTCTGTAAACAAAGCAATATGATTGGAGCCTGAAACTTTCAACATTCAAAAAGTATTCAAAATTATTAATGGTATCGTAAAAGTAATCCATATTCCATATTCCAAGTCTTCTGATTCCATAATATTTTTAATACTAAAATTAACAATAATTTAGGTTTATGAGAGAAATAGCTGATTTGTTTATTTTTTTGATTTGGAATGTTTTGAATCTGTTTCCAAAAGTAGTCTGAATGATTTATTCATGATTTGTTTGTCCACTCGAGTGCTCAACTGACTCAATGATTCAGTCGTAACATTTAACAGCTCAAGGAGAGAGTAAGATCATGAGTGAATAATCGAGTGAATGTCGATTTTATTTAGTTCCTCACAAAACAAGACTAGCATGGGTCAAATTGACTACTTTGGACTACTTTTGTTCTTGTGCATTTTTTTAATTCAAACATGAAAAAGCTTGAATAAAGGAAAGTAAATGAGGACTGAATGATTTTTGAGTGCTTTTAAGTGATTTTTGAGAATTATTCCTGGCTAAATGTGTTTGAATATTTGTATTTTATTTCATTTAATTTTGTATTTGTATGTGTGCTATACTACATATGTGCCAGCAGATGATCACATCTAAGCGTGGTGATGATCACTCCAGTGATTTTACAGAGAAACCTCTGGTAAGTTCTTTTTAGCCACCTTTACATTAACCTTACAACTTCATACATTTATGATTCATGGGTTAATTATACAAATTTCTCCTGCTACATTGCAGATGCAGCAAGGGATGTCCTCCACTCCAGTTCCCCAGATAGTCTTAACTGAGTGTAACTCTCTCCCCACGTCCCCTTCTGAGGACTCACCAGAGACCCGGCCGTCTGGCAGCATGCAGACAGTTAAAGACAATAACACTGGGAATGATATCAGAGTAAGTTACTTCAGCCACATTGTGAGGACTCCCCGTCTGTCGCTATGGAAACAAGACTTGTCAACCAGCCAAAAAGTCCCTCGGATGCAAGATTTGGATGCGGCCCAGAGGGAGCTCCAGAGTCCTGTCCAGGATGTGACCCAGTCGTTCCCGCCCTTAACAAGCGAGAGAGCAATTAAACAGCCCCTGAGGAGGGAGCCATGGGTTCAGGAGTCTCTCGAGGCGCGGACAGAAACGAAAGAAGAGCGAATGAGAAAGTCAGACACTGTGTTCTCTGTCCCGCTGCAAAATGGGCCTGTAGAGACATCTCAAGTGGGTTTGATCCACACTCAAGGCACTGGAGGGGTAAAGGAAGACATCTGCCACAGCACGTACCGTCGTCTGGACAGTTTGGAGGAAACCATCCGTGAGCTGGAGCTCAGCCTGATGGAGTTCAGCACTGATCCTCATATGGGGAACATCTTCCCAGCATCCGTCCAGGCGCAGAGTTCCTCCATCAAGAGATCTGGCAGCACTCGACATACAGCACAGACCGCTGCAGACGGAGGAGGCACAAACAAACCTGTTGTCCCACCAAAACCATCCTGCATCAGCACATCCACAGAAAAGGTTCCACCTACCCTCGAGTATCTTCTTCAGCCCTGGTCTTTCTGTCTTTTCCATCTTCTTTCTTCCTGTCTGCTGGAAGGTGTTTGGTCTCTTCCGCTGGGTTGCTCAACTAGATCAGTTTGTTCTCTTTTGCAAATGCTTTGATAAACTGTTTGCCTTCAGCCTCTGTAGAAATACATATTTTATCTTTTGCAAAATAAATTCTCTTGTTAACTCCTCTTCTGTAATAGCCTGCTACTTTTCTTAAAATGACTTTGCAATCTGGTTACTTTCCCGTTGTCTTATTTTCCTCTGCTACATAAGACATTAAATGTGGTTTTCTCATAAAATAAAAAGATAAAGCCCAGGGAACCTCTTCGTAACTGCTTGTGTGATTTTGTAGAGTAATTTATGTGGTATTGTCTCCTGGCATTTGTCTTTCATCTTCAGAGAGTAGTTATAGGATAAACTGCTATGAAGCAGCATCAGATATCATGTGTATTACTCAACTCCGCTGAGAACAGGGCTGATCTCCATGTGTGACAGAAGGGAAGGATTTGGATGAAGTCACTTGTGTTTTCCTTTGAGTTGCTTTCAGCCCACACATTTGTATACAAGCCAGCAATGCGTCATCCCTCCTAACTGTTGTGTTCAAGCCCCTTGCTCTAGGTCGTTGCACGCTGTTTTTATAGGACAGATGGAGCCTGGCATCCGCAGGTCCACCTGATTGCATGCATTAGATCCTCTTACAAAGCCCTCATTCAGCGAGGTGCTCATTTTCATAAAACACACAGCTAATGGGCCTCCTTTAAGCTTTGAAAGGTCTTTTGGCTGGTTGTGACTCTAGACTCTGGTCAAGTGCTTGATCTTTTATAGGTAATATATGCAGAGAGTGAAAAGACTAGAGAAAGTGTTCATTATTTCGTATTTCACAGAGATATTTTGTCAACTTTGTGCAGAGCTGTATCATTTATATTTTCTAAATTTGATACAAGAAATCATAGTTAATATGTGTCTGTTTGTGTGTGTGTGCTGAGATGCATGTGTTCTATTAAAAACACATTACCCTCCTGCTCGTCTTGAACACTATTCTCCTCCAGCACTTCCATTGACTGCCGGCGATGGCAAATACACTGTTGGAAATTGGATGAAAAATATTGCCAAATATAGTGCACAGATTCATCTCTTCTTCTCTCTCATCCTTCTCAGACTGGCGGTGGAAAAGTGTTGTCTCGTCTAAAGCACCTGCAGCAAAGTGGATCAGAAAAGAGCAAAACAAGCAAACAGAGAGAGGACTTCCTAAAGAACCAGGGTCAACAGCAGGTATGATCTGTCTGGCTAGTCATTCTGTTGTTCTATATCTCAGTTGTTCTATCATTCTGGCTATCATTCCGTGGTTTTCTCTATCATTCTCTGGTTCTGTCTCTGTCTGTCTTTCTCAGTCTAGTTTTAGTCTAGCTTTAATCTTTGTTTTGATCTTGGTTGTGGTTTATTTTGAGTTTGGTCTAAAATTTAAATGTGGTTTTAGTCTTAGTTATAGTTTTGGTCTAGTCTTAATCTAGCCTAGGTGGTTAGGCCTAGCCTGGTCCAGTTTTTTCAGTCTTGGTAGTACGTTGAACATGCTTTTAGTCTCATTCTTAGCCTTAATGTTGTTTAAGTTTGTATTAATATTTAAAATTTCTGCAAGCTAAGAAGAAAATTTTCTGCTTAAAACCGATTCATAATGTCTGTCTGAGGCCTTTTCAGAGCTCAAAATCCACAGCTCAGACTATTGCCAAGAACTTGAGGGGAGATGTGTGTGTGTACATGCACGTATTTGTCTGTGTGTGTCAGTCACAAGTGAAGTGAGGCTGGGAGAGAACTTTCTTGCAGTGACGCTTTGAAAAAGCTGAATTGGTGCATCAATCGCAGAACATTTGGGACTCTCAAATGCACTTAAAACCCCCTAACAGAACAAAGAAACCAGAGACAGGTGGGTCTCAGGAGAAGGGGTAGAATGAAAGCATGAAGCCAGAGACGAGGGAAATGTGAGCTCTGCAACATAAGGGAAGTGAATGAGACAGGTGGAGAAAACAGTGGAGGGTTTTATAAAGACAGATTAGAGGGAGAAAAAGACAACTGAGGACCTGCGTGCTGTAGGTATGGAGAAGATAGATATGCGGTGCCCTGTAAATCTCCTCACTCTGTATTTGATAAATCTGGCCCTTGTTCAACAGGCCGTGAATATTAGAAAAGAAATCTAATCTTTTATGTGGAAGGAAGAGAGAAGCAGATATTGGCAAGTCTAGAGAGCGAGCAAGATCAGAGGGTTCATATAATTACAGGAGAGCATATTTGCTGTTATAGGCACTCCTGCTAAGCTGGATATGATCAGGATTTAGTCTTGTCAGTGTAACTGCTAATTATTCCCCTTGAAGTGGACTGCGTATATCGCCTTTTTGTCTTAACCCTATTAGCAGAAAATGGATGCAAACATTTATGCACACACATCTTTTCACCTTCCCTTAAAAGACTTTATCTTTGAAATGATTGCTCTCTCTGACTGCTTGATTAACACATCACTGCTCCAGCACTCTCTTTTGGTCCGATTTCACTTGCCATTTCCGAACTTTGATCGATAGAAAGTTCAAAAGAACAGCATTCATTTGAGATATAACAACAACTTTGGAATAGTTTTTTTGTTTATTGTACCAGAAAACGATATGCAGATTTTGTCACACGGTTAAAACTATTATGCTGTCAATAGAATGACATAATCTTGCAGACAGCAGAATAAAATAGTTTTTCTCAAATTTATCAAATGCCAAAAAAATCCTTACGTTGCACATATTTCATTAAAGCATCTTTTTTTCTCTATCTCAAGTTGTTTGTGCACCCCTCTAGCACCCATTTTCATTTCACATATGACTTCCTTGGACAGCTTTATGTCTATTCTCAATTGCGTGAGCTTTTGACACATGAATTTTAAAAGGAAAGTAAGTGGAAAATGGCCAAAAGGGAAATGTATTCTTTATGACCATGCAGAAGCAGTAGCTATTTTATCCTTCTTCATAGTTGTGTTCTCCAGGGACTTTTTGAGAAGGCTCTGTGAAAAGACCATGGGCCAGCAGATTTGGAAAAGAATGACTGAAATGAAAGAGAAGGAGAAGGTTAAAGGGAAGAGAGATATGGGCGAGAGAGAGAGATAGGGAGTCTTTTTCTGCTCTATCAGGGTGGAATAATTGGCACGTCATGTGGAAAGACACAGGCTCTAGGCTCTCTCTTCACCCCCATCTCTATGTCCTCTTCTCTCCTTGTATCCGTGCTGTCCATCCATCTCCCTCACAAGTGATTAGAGTTTGAGAAGATTTCAATGGGACACTTTCAGCATCCTGTCACACAGTAACCGAAAGAGTGTGTGTGAGTGACTGATGGTAATAGAGATGCATACATGTTCAATAAACCAAACAAGATCTTGGGATCAAATGGTCCGTTTCTTCTAGCATAATGCATTGTGAGTGTTATAAATGTATGTGGATTGGCCCTCATGTGGTGAAATCCACACGTAGAGTGTACCAGGCTAGCATCATGCATGAATGATCCTAACCTGAATAACGTTGTCCTGTGTTTGTCTTCATCCTTCCTCCCATCGTCCCCTTCCTCTTGCATTGTTCTCTTCGTCATCACAACCTGCCTGCGTGTCACATGCCATCCTTCATCGGCCCTCAACCATTCACGTCCAACCCCTCGACCCAGTGAATGGAAGCGAGAGACCCAAAACAACCTGACTTGACCAAGGCTTATCCACCTCTTCCTCCGCTGTCTTCACCACCACTTCTTCATCAGCATCTCCTGACTGAAGCCCACAATCCTTTACCCAGTTCCACCCAGTCAATCCTGTGTACTTTTAAGGAAACGGCCTAAAACATCATGCAGTTTTCAATATTCACCAGAGCTTCATTCGTTGCTTAGAGAAAGTATCTTGTGAGAGAGATTAATAACACATTGCAGCCAAACCAAACCTGAAAAGCCTCCCAAAATGACTTTATTTCTTTAGTTTTTACTGTGTTTCTTCTCTACCCACTCTTCTGTCCTTTATTCCCCCACTCCTGCCCCTCAGGCTCTAAGTCTGAACATCAGCAGAGGCAGAACAACCGAGTCGCTCCTCGCAAGCACCAGAGCCGCTAGCTTCTCTGGCCACCTACCTTCCAGATTGCGAAAGTACCCCCAGGAGGGGGCGCTGTCCTCCTTAACGGCCTCCTCCAACCAGGCCAAAGCGCTTCTTGCTAGCCTCTCCTCATCCAGTTTCTCAGCAGAGGCCCTCCTGCTCTCGTCCACTTTAAGACAGCATCGGTTACTCAGAGAGCAGAACTTCAACTCCTCAAGCCTTCCTCTTCCCATCTCCAATGGTCGATCCCCTCCCTCTCCGACTTCACCTACATCCTCTTCCTCAACCTCAACCTCACCCTCTGCTCTGACCTCACTGAGTCTGTCCTCGCTGTCCCTGAAACCCTCAGTCTCCGGAAGCTTGGAGTTTGTCAAGGAGAGGAATAAGACTAAACCCAAGATGGTGACTCTGGACAACAGTGATTAAGGAGGATGTGGCTGGAAATGTATATATAGGATGCAGACAGCACAGGCAGATGAACTGAAATGCTGAAATGATGAACTTTTTTTTTTTTTGGAGGCTTAGCTTCTATAGTGTTTTGTTTCTGATCCTTTCCCCGGCTCTCCTTACCAAGACGCCTTGCAGAGAATGGTGACGTAGTGCAAGGAGGCGTAGTGCACTTTTCTTCAGTTTGTAAACCGATCCAAACTGTAAACCCTACCTACTCTGCATTTCTGCCAGTTCCTCAAACTAGAGAACCAACAGATGGGCTTGGACACTCACCACCAGCCTGTTTCCAGCTCCACTGCACAGCCAGCATCACACCACCCACGGGAGGCCTGGGGAAGGACTCTTTACCCAAACCCTCAATCATTTGCCAAATCTCACATGTTGGAGGTCTAGCTGAGTTCGGTAGATATCCATCAAGTGTAAAATCAAGACTGTAAGACTATGTAAAACCTAGTAGAGTTGCAATAATTGAAAGTGAGTACTGTAGTAGTCAGTGTTTGTCGAGATGTTTTATTGCTAATATCTATATTAACAAAAAGAATGTTAAAAAAATAACAGCAAAAACTTAATATGGAGGCAGTGTTGCTTGTTATAATGTAGATTTTGCCTATCAGGCATACTGCTAAAGGACAATAACTGAAATTGGTGCTATGATTAACATTTTGATGATTATAAACTCCCTTAAGTGGATAGTTCATCCAAAAATTAACATTCTGCCATGATTTACTCATTCTTATGTTGTTGTAAACTGATTGACTTGCTTTCTGAAAAGAAAAATCCTTGGTTTATTGTCTACAACAGAAGTCAGTAGGGTCTAACAATGTTTCGGACTCCACTGACTTAAATTGTGTGGGCAAAAACATTCTTCAAAATATCTTCTTTTGTGTTCTACAGAAGAAAGAATTTCATGTAGAATTTTCATTTTCAGAAGAACTTTCCCTTTGAAACACATACACTGCCTAAGAGACTATTTTTGTTCTCATTTGCACTCAAATAGGTCTTCATACAGCCGTTTTACATGTTTGCTGTAACTTAGCACAAGTTGTCATGGCAACAGAGGAATTGTGAGAAAGTGGACGGCTGCCTACTTTTTAAATAACTTATTATGGGATGGTGTTGTTAGGCATTTGTTTTCTTCAAAGTCAAAGTTTTCCTCTGTAAGGATATATTTAGGATAACTTCCCGGTTCTTGTCATTGCAGAAGCACAACAGGTTTTAGAAGCTAGAGAAAGTACAATGATCTGACAATCATCAAACATTCGGCACAAGCTGTCTTAACCTTTGGGCCTCCCAGATTGTGAAGCTGAATTCCAATTTAAAATGAACAAACAGATGGTCAGGTTCACCGTGTAGGGGTTGCACAAGCAAGAAGACAGAGGGTAATTCCACAGCATGTACGCCAGTGGACGTGATCCATTGAGTAGAAGACATCTGTGCGGTAGAGAAATCCAACTCATCCTTTCTCCTACTGTAATGAGCAAGTCAAACCCTCCGACACTTAGATTCAATATCATTTTTAGAAGGTAACTGTGTGCCAGTTTATGATTACCTGGAATGGTGATGTAAATATGAACATCACATCCGTTCTTTTAAAGGCTCTGATTATGCCCATCCATCTGCTTTTCTCATTCCATAACATGCACGCACTGGCACACGCGACAAAATTCTTTTTCTTCTTCTCACAGGGGTATTCTTATGTTGCGAATTTGTCAATGCCACAACCTGCAGGTTTTCTCATGAGCCCAGAGAATTTAAGAGCAGAATAGAATGAGATGAATAGAGCAAGAGGGGAGATTTTTCTAACTTCCTGAAAAAACCAATGTGTGAAATTGATTGCTTGTGCTGCGGGGTTTAAAATAATGGCTTAAGCACTAGGTTGACGTCGAGAGTAAATGGCCAGAGGAGAGATTAGTGGTGCTACTCCGTGTCTCGCAGCCAAATCGGCCTGTAATTCATGTCCGAAATGTATAATGATTCATGTGGGATGTGCTGTGAGAGGCAAAAAGGTCAAGCTTAGGTTGTTACATGCATGGAAACTCCTTCATTTAAGCCACTGAATACAGTTTTATTTCAATTTAACATCTGTGATTGAAAACGCCTGGATCTGCTAGTTATACAAAAAGCAGAGCAACTCAGTGGTGGTTTGCAAAATTCCTTAAAATTACAATTGTTAAAATGAACTTGTCTTGATTTGTACTCTAGATCTTTTACACACTTGATTTTTCTAGTCCTGTCTGGAAAGTCCACAGCAACCATCAGATTCAAAGCTTAGCCGATTTAAGGACTCCGCACCAAACTATTATTTCAAACTAGCAAGTTTAGCAATTTGTCCTGCCGTGAGCACACTCGCACGATCAAAACGTTACCCACGGCCTACAGTTTCTCAGAAACCAGAACCGGGTTTCATGCTTGGGTGGAGATGCTAAGAATCTACTGCACTTCCTGTCAGAAAGTGCACTTCATCCTCTTAGTAAAGCCACGGGTAGAAATTTGTGAGCTAAGAAAAGACCGTCTTGACTCCCCTCGGAGAGTGTGATGGATAAATGTAGGAAGCTGGTGAAATCTCCCTTTTTAAAGCAGTATCTTTCTCTCTTAAAACATGGTAAGATATCAGCTCAGACATGATATATAAATACATCTTCAAATTTAGTCATTTATTTTTCACTTAACATGGTTGGTAAAAAAAATTGTATGATACTAGATTTGCGTTTGTATATTTTTTTGTTTGTTGATTTTATATTAACTGAGATTTATTTGTACATACTTTTGTTTTTGTAATCCTGAAGAAAAACATAGCACACTAGAAAATTATTTATTCATAAGAAAAGTGTTTTGTATATTGATTTGAAAATATTACTCTGTACAGTCCAGCTCATGTATGAAGTATAACTGCATCTAACCACAGGTTGAGATTTTGTTCATTTTATGAGTTTATAAATTGGGTGAATCTGAAAAAGCCTTTATCCAGCCAGACAGTCAAAAGATTTTATTTAATGTGATTCGAGTGAAATCAGGTGCATTGCTGATACTTATTAAACTCTAATCTGTATGGTTACCTGAGAATGTCATTTGCTTATTCTTAATTTGTTTGCTTTTGGTGGAATCAAAGATGAAATGTGGCTATAATGGCAAATGTAAATGAACTGCCACAACCCTCTCCTGCCATCTAGTGGTAGGGAGTACATCTGAAATGTATTGCTTATTCAGTGAGACACTACTGAATAACAGTTTTTAAACTTTCAATGTACAAATGCCTTGGTCAAGGAAACGAAAAGGAAATGTTTGAGTTGCAGGTTAGAGAAAGACTGCAGGAGGTAGGAGGAGCTGGATGCTTCTGCTAGTTGTGTCTGGTTTACCAGGCCAAAAATAACGGAGCACTTTGGAGAAAGCACATTCTTTGTTGAATGGTCTTTGATGGAACGTCTTTATGTAGAATATTTTAACAGAGCTCTTTAGTCCCTTAAGTGAGATTTCTTTTCTATATGGATGTGTGGATGTTACAAAATTCTGACATCAAATAATACGATTAAAAAAAAAAAAAAAAAAAAAAAATGAAAATACTATAACATGTAAATAAAACCGTAATTATTCGATTCTGACAAAATTATGTCCTGAAAAAAAAAAATTTTATTTAAAAGATGGAGTTATAAGGTATATATTAAAAGTTTTTAAAAATATATTAAAAACAATAATTATAGCAATGCATGTACATCCTAAAAGCAATCGCACGGTGTAGATGATTTAAAAAACAAAAAAAACAAAGTTATATACATGTTTGTTTTTTTTAGGTCAATGGAGAGAATATTGAGGTCAAGTGCACTGAAATGAGGTTCACAGCTGTAGAGGTAAAGTAGGAATAAATGACTTTTTCTATATGTCTGATTTCTTTGTGGCTCAGGCATGTCCAGTCTTACTGTAATCTGTGGTGATCAGACTTGAGTGGCAAGCTCTGAATGTGTTTTACTGAGTGATTGAGCAGATTTAGTTCAGCTCTGAGCATCAGGGCACTAGTTATGGTGTGAGCCCTTTACCTTCCCATCTCTAGAGTAGAGAATTATACCAACAGAGAATCACTCTATATACAAATAAGATATATAAACACCTATAGATACAGAAGAAAAATAAGTTAATTTGTCAGTGTGGATGCCATGATAACTTTGTGAAAAATGTGACTATTTATTTTTTTTCTGTGAGAAAACATTGAGAGCTGAAACATTTTGTACATAATTGCTGTGGTTGTGTGTCTAATAAAGTACAGCTCTCTTCTATGACGATATTTCTATTGTCTTTTTTTTTTTGGTTTCTCAGAATTAAAGAAACATGTTTGTTACTGTACAATGTTTTCACCATTTTATTAAAAATATCTCAGAAATCGTACAAATGTTTGCATTTCAATATAAACGCTGCAAAACCATGAAAATTCAAGCTCTGCAGTTGCTTACATATTCACGAGCATATGCAATGGTACAAAAATCCTTTTTATGCCTTATTTACAATTATATGACTTGTATCAGGGCATATGTAAGCGTGTGATGATGGGTGTCTGTTAGTGTGACTCTTTGTTTGTGTGCAGCATCAGTGAATGTGTATGTATGTTTGCCAGTCATTTACTATATCACTGTACAGATTGAAAAGGTTTTAATATATAAAGAATAAGACCAGGTGTTATATACAGAAGTGAATGAATGATGCATTTATATAGCACTCTTTTTTTGGGGGGGGGGGGGGGGGGGGGGGTCTCTCCTCATCCACCTGAAGTGTCCAGTGGGGAGGAGGGAAGTCTTTTTAGGTAACTCTCAGTTATCATGTCGTGGAGTCGCTCTCCGACCATCACCTCTTCTGTAGGGTGCATTTCTCAAATCTGACAAACAAATGAAAAAAATATATATATATAATTCTTAAAAATATATATAGAATAGTAGGTGGCAAATCGTTCTTGTCAGTTAAGAATTAAGGGAAGCATAAGCATAAGGAAAGTGCTTGGGGTATATTTTGACAAGACTATTTTGGTTGTTAATCGATAACACTTTTGTACCTGTTATAATGTCATCAATGGCCCCGTCTGTCACTTGGGGCTTCACCTGTCTCTTCTTCAGCTCTGCAATCAGATCCATCTGAGGCATTTTGGGCATCATGGGACTCTGGTCAGAATAGGAGAACAGAATTATAAATATAATTCTATAATTAGTAGATTTATAAAAACAAAAATCAAATTAAATAAATGCATTTTTTGTCACCTTTTGAGGAGTGCTATCTTTCTTCTTTAGGTTAGGGGTTTTCTGTTCTTCTGCTGCACTCACTTGTTTCTTCTTCTGTTCATTATCTTGTTCTGCTTGCTGTTGTGTGACAATAACACACCACAGTAATGAATCAGTTGGTGAAAAGCTTGCAGTATCTTAGTTTTTTTGTTTAGAGCTCAGCTCCATTAACACGCTCATTCAACATTTTATTCCTTTACTGTACTTACAGTATTTCAATCAATTCCCATAAGCATGTGAACAGTCAAAAAAATAAAAGCTTGTTATTTACCCTTGAATATGTGTATGTGTTGACACAAACGTTCAATAGCTGTATCTCTCACCTTATAAGCTTTGACGAACCTGACGAAGAGCGGGAAGAACATGGAAGGCTGTGTCGTTTTCGGATTCTCTCCGTAGTACTCCACTATAGACGTGTATGCCTCCTTGTTGGCAGAAGAGAATAAGTCAGCAAGACTAATTGAGCAGATTTGATGTCTAATAGTTTGAGCATACTCTCACCTGTGCTGTTTTGCCATCTTTAACAAGTGAGTCTAATACATCACTGTTGGCCTTAACAAACTCCTTCAGGGCCGGGATGTCGTCCTGCACCAGGAACTCTTTCTTGGTCCCTTCCATCCCTCTCTCCAGAGATCTCACATCCTGGAGCACACTGTCCAAAGACACTGAGAGAGCAAAGGAGTGAGAAAGAGAAAACACTCTCCAAATCGATTATTGATATGCAGTGAAATGTGTCTCATTGTTTGTAGCATGTACAGTATGTAGTGGGATGAACCGTTATTATGGTATTTCTTACCCAGAGCAGCCTTGTCTACAAAGCGGAGTTCAGTGTGGAAGGAGGCAAGCTCAGGGTATTTCTCCTGCACCATATTCGCGATGAAATGCATCAAAGTCTGTGTGCGGTCTGTGGACTTCGTGTCCAACAGCTGAAACACACAAGAGAGTGACACTGAGTGAGAACACTGGGAGTTTTTACTGTGGCCACTAAGAAAAGATTAAGAGATGAGATGTAGTTATTGGCGAAATAGAGTTAAGGTAGATGCAGAAATTGTTTTTATTTTGGGTAAATATCATCCATCACTAAGAAATGAAACAGATCAATACATTCATACAGTAATTATAATGAGATGTGTATATATAGATGGAAACTGCTTAAAAATGTACAATATAAAATTCTGAAAATTACATATAACCTGCAAATTTTCACTGTTAACATTTTAATATATTTTAATCAGGGTTATTATAGATTAAAACGGTCATTTCTTGAAATAAACTTCAATTGAAATATAATATATTAATATACAAACGTATTTTATTTTAGCTACTTGCCAAGGCAACTTTTCACATTTTCAATTTTGCATTTTCATTTAGTTTAGTTTGATGGACTAACATAACTGAAAATAATAATAACAATTAAAATGAAGACAATAAATCGAAATTATAATAGTATAATGAAATAAAACTGATTTCAATTTCTCTCACTAAGTGCGAAGTCTTGTTTAGTTCCGTCTGGCATTTCTGAGCATTATTCTAGTGTTTGTTCCTTCCGTGTTTGACTTTGGTTTGTTTAAACTGACTGTGATTCTCTGCTGCCTGCCCCGACCTCTGCTTGTTATTGTTATTGATTCTGGATATCCCTTGACACACCTGATGCTGTTACCTGAATTCTGCCTGTTTGACCATTCTCTGTTAATAAAGTACTGCAGATGGATCCGAACATCTCTGACTCCTTGTTACATATATACAGTACTGTATATACACACACACATGTAGATAGATATAAAGACTTAATAAATATTGTGTGTATAATTAGTTTTGTTGATGTTTTTGAGTTTGTCAAAAAAAAAAAAACATTAATTAAAAAAGTGGTAGGGGAAGTAATCTGAAACATTTGAAAAACCTGAAAACCAATGGAAAACGAAGGTGAACGTAAAAGGAATTTATAGGAAATTTCAGCTACAGAAGAGTAGCTTCTGAAAAGTTTTCATTCCCATTCAAAGTTTCGATCTTTGTTTCTGCATCAAAGGCCTCTACATGAAAGGTCTGTCATAAGTAATACAATGAGTTTTCCAAAACTCTCACCTGGGCCTGTAACCTTCTGCTCTTATTTACAATGCATACATAACACTTCAGTCCTGCCTAACAAAAACATGAGCCTTAAAGTTCAAATCTACAAACCCACTCACCAGGTCAAGGCTCTGCAGGCGGAATCCATACGCTGCTCCTCTTTTACTGCTGTTCATGTAGTTCCCAAAGGCCAAGATGATCTGAACCAGAAGATTGATAAGTGAGCTACATTGAATAAGCACACCAAACATACCTTTAAGCACAAATGAGGTCTACTCACCTCTAACATCTTCTTCAGCTTTGATGAAGACTTGAGGGACTCGGAAGCTGCAATGATTGCATCTAATTGCTACGGAAACAGGTGGAGAAAAAAAGGATGATTTTTTTTTTATAAAACATATGAATTATAATAGGTACACCAGCCAAAGAGTGATGTTAACTGACCGGCTGCAGACGTTTCACGCTCTCTTGGAAGTTGCCCATGAACGTGAGGGTGTTGATCCGTTGAGCAAGGCGTGGGATTTTACCAAAGCGGATCATGAAACGGTCCTCTTCACTCAGGTCCTCTAGTGGCCGCCCTTCCTTTTCGTAGTTCTGGAGTAACTTCATCTCAAATTCTGATGGGACGAAACGTTCCAGAAGCTCCAGAAAGTCAAGACCCAGAGACTGCTGATCATATCTGAGAGCAAGACACAGAGAAGAGAGTTTCCACGCTCGTTCAGGTTGGTTTAAAGCTTTTTTTTTTTGTGCAGTTTGCTGTTGTTGAAACATACCTCTCAATGGCTGTGCAGATGTCGTTGGGGCTCATGCCTCCCTTGCGGAGGGTGATTGCAAGGTTTTTGGATTTGTTAGGCTCCAGCAGGGACACCTTACTAGGTGCCTTCTCAGCCACCTTAACCTTGAGCTTCGAAATATCTGTTGGAGGACCTTGAGCCTTGGTTTTAAACTGCTCTGCAAATAGATCCATATTCAGCTCCTGAGAGAGAGAGAGAGAGAGAGTGTAATAGATTAAAAGAGATAATTCACCCAAAAATGTAAATTCATTTACTCATCCTCTTTGTTCCAAACCTGTATGATATTCTGTCTTCTGTGAAACATCCATATAGTGAAATGTGTTTCAAAGTAATTTTGTACCTCACTGGCTTTCATTATATGGACTATTCAAACTATTCAAAGAAACATTCTTACAGTTCCACTCAACGCTTTGAGTCATACAGGTTTATTTTTGGTGCATTTTAAGGAATTCTTTGCTGTTACCCCTAAGAGTTGTTCATCATTCAGCTCAACGAACACCGTTCCCGTCACTTGATTGGGCTTCAACGCCTGCCAGTTCAACAGGGGCATCTTGAACTTCGGTTGAATGGGTTTACGTCCCTTTGGTCCTGTGTGAAAGGATGAAAAAGATGGATGTAAGCTCACTCAGCTCTGGCTGCATGTTTGAATGATTATTTCTTTTATTGTGAAATGTTTAGTCCCTCCACCTGTTTCAGCCCCAGTGGCAGGAGGAGCTCCTGGAGGGGGTGGTGGTCCACTGCCAGGTGGGGCGGGGGTGGTGGTGGACCTCCACCAGGAGGAGGAGGAGGAGGGGGAGGCGGAATACCTCCGCTTTCAGGGGGAGGAGGAGGGGGTGGTGGTGGTGGAGGAGGGGGAGCTGCAGCATCAGGTAGTGGAGGTGGTGGAGGAGGTGGAGGCGGTGCTGCGCCTGCAGGGGATGGCGCTTGAGAAGCTGGATCTGATACAGTCACTATGAAAGGACGTTGTGTTAATATCAATGTAACCAGCTAAAGGTAAACAGTTTGAGTTCACTAGAAGCATTCATTTTAGATGCTAAGCAGATGGAGAACTTTTGCACAAGTGCTCCTACCTGTCTGAGTGACAATTTTCTCTACGGTGACTGGAATCACTTCGATGTCCAGGCTTCCAGAGGCTGTGCGCTCCAGTCGAACTAAGCCCTTCTCCTGCAGTTCCTTCAGCTTCACCTCCAGTTTGGACTCCTTTCCACTCACCTCTCCGTTTCTTTCTCTGTCTACCTGTGAGGGCTGTGACAGACACTGCTGCTCTTTTTCTCTCTCTCTCTGAATCTCTCGTTCTCGTTCCCTCTGCTGCAAAGTGCTCACTTGGGCACAGGACTCTCGCAAGCTCTCCTGTTACACACACATGTAAAGGTTAGAGACAAAGACTGATTCCCAATTTTGATATGCCTACAGAATTATTTATTCTAAGAATGAATGTACTGCACTTTGCATGGAGACACACTACTTCTAATCTTGAATACTAATAGTATATAGTATGAATAGTATGCAACGAAAGGAAAATGCAGTGGGTTACCTTAAGCACTGCTGTCTCTTTAGTGGCCTGCATTAGTTGTTGTTCTAGTTCTGCCATTTTTTCCAGTGCTCTTTTCTCATGTTCCTGCAATCTGGAATTCAGCTACAACACAAGAATATCCATACACTTATGAGGAACAGAACAGCCTTCCTGCAACGAGGCATGTGTGCTATTTAGTAGATGATTATGTCATTATGTGTAAATGTATTAGTGTCCATAGAGTATAGTTAACCTGTGCATTGGTCTCCCGCAGTTCGGCTAAATGGTCCATTATATCCCCTTTATTTTCTGCATCCTCCATCAGCGCTCCAACATCAAACAAATTATCCAAGTACGCCTGGATCTGTACTTGTAACTTCTCACTCTCCATCTGTTTTAAGGACTGCAGACACACACATTTCATTACAAGGATAATGCACAACTTCATGTATACGTGCGGCGTGCATATAAAGCATCTCAAATCTATAGGATCCAGTTCAGTGTTAATTATGTGTAAGATGTATGATTTGCTTTTATAATGTATTTATCTCTTCTGTACACTAGACATACCTCTAAGTACTGGTCTAGACGCAGCTGGGTGAACTCATACTGAAGATGCACACGGAAGTTCATGTTCTCCACTGAGTGGACCACAATGTTTATGAACTGCATGCAAGCTACCTGTGAAGAAAAAGATCAAACGGATAGATTCAAAAATCATTTATATTACATACACACAAAAAGAAAAAAGCAAGCAGGTGTTATGTAATTCATAACTGATAACAGATGTGATTGACAGCAAAGCTCACCATGAAGTCAATATTACTGTCATCATGCATGAAGTACTCCATTAGCTTCTCGAAGCGGTTCTTCTCTCCACTCACCTGTGAGAAAGTGGGCCGAACAGAGGTGAGGTTTGAGCATGACACTTGTTATATCCTGTGCTACAAAACGTATAGACTTCTTACTTGTCTCAGAAAGGTATTTGTGTAGTTTGCTAGCGTAATTTCTGATATTTATGTCACTTAACTACCATTTCAAGTTTTTGAAAGTAAAGACATGGATAATATTACAAAAGATTAATATTTCAAATAAATGCTGTCATTTTTATCAGTCTATTCTATCGAGAGTCCTGAAAAAAAAGAATTAGTGTCCATAAAAACATTAAGCAGCACAACTGTTTTCAGCTTTGATAATAATAAGAATAATAATACATGTTTTTGAGCAGCAAATCAGCATTAGAATGATTTCGGAGCACACTGGGAGGAGGTAAAAGATTAAAAAGAGTTAATTAAGTTTTTAAGCTATACTTCTGGCCCTAGGCAGAAGGAAATGTATCTTGACCTTCTGCAAAACCTGACCTAACCATTTTATGAAGACATATAATTTAATAATAATAATAATTAAAAAAAGTGTTTGTATATGTGTAGAAGGCAAGTCATCTTACTTCTTTAAAGTTGTCAAAGGCCGAGATGATGATGTCATGTCCTCCTCTAACCAGACACACTGCAGCCAACAGCTCCAGCACAAGAGCCTTAGTCCTATGAATGGTATATATAAATGTATTACAAACTCATGCAATAAACTCACAACCCCTATACCCCCACAAAGAAAAAAAAATATAAGAAAAAACCCTCACCTGGGATTTTTGTTGTTGAGACCGAGTGTAATTTCATTGACACATCTGGGGTGAGTCATGACTAAATTGAACCCAGACTGTAAAAAAAAAAAAAAAAAAAAGATGAGTCATATAAAGTTCTCCTAAAATGACCTTTGAGTAATGAGTCTAGTGTTTGAATGTGTTTCTCACGCCAGCATACCTGATAATTCATGATAGCACGCAGACACATAATACAGAGGTGAACGTCATCTCTCTGGCTGGCCAATTGAGAATCTCGCATAGCTCTTCTGCCGTGGGCCAAGTTGCTTATTCTAATGTGGAGAGGCAAAAAGATTAACACCGAATCTGTAAACTTATCAGAATAAGAACAATATTTAAATTCATGGTTTCTCTGTTTTAGTCTTTATACTGAGCAGCGATCGCTGTATTTTGGGGTGTGTCGTAACATTGACTCACCGGACAGTGAATGCACGTGCCACTTTACGCACGCCGTGTGTGGGAGAATGGTTGACATTTTTGGCTAGATCCTCCACTGATCTCTCTGACAACCTCCTGTTGTCAGATACAGAACCGCCGTTTTCCACAGCTTCCACCTCAAACCTGAGAAACACGTCAGCACAGAATCTGGGGTCATTTTCAGCTACACACTTAAGAAATAAAGTTTCTTTATAAGCATCTATGGTTCCATTTAACATCCGTGGAACCTTTCCATTCTACAAAGGGTTCTTTTGATTTTTAAAATGTCCTTCAGACTCCTCTGTTACAAAAAAAAAATTTGATTTATGCCTACACGAGCCATGCCTATTTTTTCATACATTTATTCAGAATCAGTTATTCATATTTTGTATAAGTACAATGACATTTTTATTTTAATTGCTTTATATGGTTTTCGGAGCACAAATTGGTTATATACAAAAAAATGATAGGGCATCTGGGATGCAAAGGCACCTTTTTCCACCTTTGACCAGAAGATGTCATAAGTGTGCAACGTATTGAAAAGCTTCGGGTAATGAATTTTACAATAAAGTTGAGAGGAAAACTTCATTTCACCATTTTATACCAAGTTTTGTTTACTTGAGCAAAGGCAAATAAGGCTCCTCTTGGCTTATATAAAAATTTATAGATTACCGTTTATAAAGTTTTAAATACATAAAACCCGGAGATGTGTGGAGCTCTTTTTTATGATGGATTTTATGATGGACTTCTATTGGACTATTAAATAACACCCATTCACTGCCATTATAAACCTTGGAAAAGTGATTGTATTCGTCTGAAAGAAGAAAGTCATGAGTAAATCATTGGGTAATTTTCATTTTTGCGTGAACCATCACTTTAAAAAAAAAAGAAATAAACTTTTTTTCTTAGTGTAAAGAAAGTAATAATCCAAAGAACATTTACCCACTATGAAGAATCTTTTGTGTAATGGAAAGTTTCCATGGATGTTAAAGGATGTTAATGGAACCATCAATGCCAATAAATAAAAATTAATATAAAACTTTATTTTTAACAGTTCATGTAAAAATTTTATCTTTTAAGAGCTGTTAACTGAAAGATTTACTCATAAAATCTTCTAGGACAAGTACTGCATTAGACTGTAATGGTGCTGATGGAAAATGTTAGAAATGACAGAATGAACATACGGCGCATCACTTTGAGCATATGACAAGTAGTCCACCAGGACATCCAAGCCTTGGTTTTCCTCGTTCAGAAACTCCTGAGCCCACCTGTAGAGTAAAAAAGGAATATCATGATATGTATCTGTGGAAATCTTCTATTATTCAGGTGTAAAATGATCTTTTCTTTAGTTCAGAAGTGGCAGTGAAGTGAAGCAGTGATCTTTGCATTGCACAAGAAAAATAAAGCGGCCACTAACCCAATGTGATTGGTTCTCAGCGAGATCTCCAGCTCTCTCAGGACTTGAGTTGACTCCTGCACACGTTTCTTGAACTGTGGAGAAGGAGTCGCAGAGGTAAGCTGACTTGATTGACAGACAATCATTCATGTCACATTGAGACTAAACTGAGATCTCATTTGGGCTTTTTGGGCAGGTGGGTGTCAGCACATATGTAGGATAAGAGAAATGCGAGTATAAGGAGGAGGTGAGGGAAAGAACAGAAAGAACAGAAAGAGAAGGATGTACTGACCCTGCGTGTCACTCCACCCTGGTCCTGGTAGAAGCTCTTGATTTTAGTCAGATAAGCCGAGGGAGGGTTTTTCACCTGAAATCGCTCCTAACAGACATCAGGAGAAAGAGGAACAATAAATGGACTGACTTCCAGCTGTGATGATGGAGGCGTGTAGAAGATATTTAAATGCTCTTTGGTCATATAGAATAATGAGGTTGAATAATGTTTGGGGTTGTTAAGTCTTTTTAATGTTTTTTTTTTTAAAGTATATGCTCATAATTAATTATTTGATTACAATACACTAAAACAGTAATATTGTGAAATATTATTACAATTTAAATGACAGATATTGAGAACAGTTGTGTTGCTTAATATTTAATATTTTTGTGTAAACCAAGATATATTTCTTTGATGAGTAGAAAGTTAAAAAGAATGGCATTATTTGAAACAGAAACCTTCGGTAACATTCTAAATGTATTTACTGCCACTTTTAAATTAATTCCTTAAATAAAAAATAAATATGTGACCCTGGACAACAAAATCAGTCTTAAGTGTACATTTTTCAAAATCAAGATTTAAACATCATCTGAAAGCTGAATAATTATGCTTTCCATTGATGTATGGTTTGTTAGGACAGGACAGAATTTTGGCCTATCCTCACATGTAAAAATGTAAAATCTGGAATTTGAGGGTACAAAAAAGTTTAATAATGAGAAAATAGAAATGCATATTACTGTACTAATTAAATATTAAGTTTTGATATATTTACATTAGGAAATTTGCTAAAATGTTCATGGTACATGATCTTTACTTAATATACTAAAAAATTTAGCCATAAAAGAAAAATCTATCATTTTGACCCATACAAAGTATTTTTGGCTATAGCTACTGTACAAATACATCCCAGTGACTTAAGACCAGGTCCAGGGTCATATATATATCTTGCTTTATATATATATATATATATATATATATATATATATATATATAAATCTTGCTGATCCCAAACTTTTAAATCTTACTGTCAATCCATCTCAGATACTGTACTGTATATGTATGAGAGAGATATATGCCATTTATTGATGTTTCTTCAGTTGTATTAATACATATTTTCCCTGAAGGTGGGAAAAGCCTACATTATGCCCATGGTAAGAAATACATGTTAGTTGTGTGCATTGGTTGCTAAGACAACCCGGTTTCACTACATGCATAGCTACAAAGCCTGCATCCTACAGTTGTCATAGAGACACAAATATTAACACAGGAAGTGCATTCACCGTCTCTTGCCGCTGCACTTATTTTACCCTTTTCTCCCGTTGAGATGTCTGCTCACTATCAGCATTCTTTGCAAGCCTACTTAAATTAACATCATTTACATACTGTAATGAGTCATTTCTGTCTACCACTGTTGTTTTTTCCCCGTCTTATAGGCCATGCATTCTCTGAAACTGATCACTACAAATGCCTCAACCTGTATCTTAACTATATTGCCACAACATAGAAAATCAACAGAACAAGAAAATCAGGGTAGATCGTTTAAATTTTAAGCATTTTTTATAAAAACACTAGAGATGCTCCAAACATTCTGAAAGGCCTTTAACATTTTCTCCTGATATGATATATATATATATATATATATATATATATATATATATATATATACATATATAATTAAAATATCATCAAATTGTTAATTTATTTTTAGTTTACAGTTAGTTTAAATCCCAAATTCAGTTTCTCAGAAAATTAGAATATTGTGAAAAGGTTCAATATTGAAGACACCTGTTGCCACACTCTAATCAGCTTATTAACTCAAAACTACTGTAAAGGCCTTTAAATGGTCTCTCAGTCTAGTTCTGAAGGCTACACAATCATGGTGAAGACTGCTGACTTGACAGTTGTCCAAAAGATCACCATTGACACCTTGCACAAGGAAGGCAAGACACAAAATGTCATTGCAAAAGAGGCTGGCTGTTCAAAGAGCTCTGTGTCCAAGCACATAGAGAGGTGAAGGGAAGGAAAAGATGTGGTAGAAAAAAAGTGTACAAGCAATAGGGATAACCGCACCCTGGAGAGGATTGTGAAACAAAACCCATTCAAAATGTGGGGGAGATTCACAAAGAGTGGACTGCAGCTGGAGTCAGTGCTTCAAGAACCACTAGGTACAGACGTATGCAAGACATGGGTTTCAGCTTTCGCATTCCTTGTGTCAAGCCACTCTTGAACAACAGACAGCGTCAGAAGCGTCTCGCTTCAAAAAGGACTGGACTGCTGCTGAGTGGTCCAAAGTTATGTTCTGTGATGAAAGTAAATTTTGCATTTACTTTGGAAAACAGGGTCCCAGAGTCTGGAGGAAGAGAGGAGAGGGACACAATCCACGTTGATTGAGGTTCAGTGTAAAGTTTCCACAGTAAGTGATGGTTTGGGGTGCCATGTCATCTGCTGGTGTTGGTTCACTGTGTTTTCTGAAGTCCAAAGTCAACGCAGCCATATACCAGGAAGTTTTAGAGCACTTCATGCTTCCTGCTGCTGACCAACTTTATGGAGATGCAGATTTCATTTTCCAACATGACTTGGCACCTGAACACAGTGCCAAAGCTACCAGTACCTGGTTTAAGGACCATGGTATCCCCGTTCTTAATTGGCCAGCAACTGAAAATCAATGGGGTATTGTGAAGGGGAAGATGCGATATGCCAGACCCAACAATGCAGAAGAGCTGAAGGCCACTATCAGAGCAACCTGTGCTCTCATAACACCTGAGCAGTGCCACAGACTGATCGACTCCATGCCATGCCGCACTGCTGCAGTAATTCAGGCAAAAGGAGCCCCAACTAAGTATTGAGTGCTGTACGTGCTCATACTTTTCATGTTCATACTTTTCAGTTGGCCAAGATTTCTAAAAATCCTGTCTTTGTATTGGTCTTAAGTAAAATTTTATAGTACTGAATTTGGGATTTTCCTTAGTTGTCAGTTATAATCATCAAAATGAAAAGAAATAAACATTTGAAATATGTCAGTCTGTATGTAATGAATGAATATAATATACAATATAATATACAAGTTTCACTTTTTGAATGGAATTAGTGAAATACGCACTGTACGCACTGAATTGACTGTGATATGAACGATGTAAATTCTGAGTGAGTGAGTGAGTGATAGATTCCTGAAGTGGAGTGTGTTTTTATGATGTGAGTGAAGTAATGATTTTATGTATTATTCTGTATATGTTTTATGAACTTTTGTACGTAGGGCCTATAACATCTACCTGTCCAGGGACTGCGGGTGGAAATTATAATTTTTTGTTATAACCTGGAACATGACATCTCTTCTTTTTTAGACTAATGTTTTTTCTGTGCATTGTCCCTGATAAAAAAAAAAAAAAAAATCAACTTTTTGATGATATTCTAATTATATGACCAGCACCTGTATATACTGTATATATATATATATATATATATATATAGCCTAAATATTTATAGTTACGATTTAGAGTGATAAATTAAATGTTGTTGTTTTTTTCTTTTACATATCATGCAGTATACACCCAAAAAAGAAAGAAAATGTCAAAATGTCAACAAATAAATAAACGTTAAAGGACATATGAACCCTGGTTACAGTCTTCATATAACTTGTATAAGTTTTGTTCTTGTATTTGTGTCACAGTGTAAAGATCTTGTTTATGCTTCTGGTGTGTCTAAATCTAGTCTATCAGATAACTTCCTCTCAAAGGTCACACCAACACTGCAGACATGAAGTATTATGAAAATGCAAAACTGCTCAAAAATGCAATGACTTAACGTATTTCAGTATGGCTAATTCATTACGTATTCCATGAGTAATGTCTCACTCTCTAAAAGAGAACTAAACAGGGAAACGATCAAGATACTCTCAGTTCTACTTTGCTGCCATTTAAAAAAACAAAAAACAAGGTGATCAACAGATGACAATAGTAGTATCTTACCTGATCGCAGACAAGCTCCCATTTCTTCTCATTGTCGTACTGACTCAGAAGCTTCATCTTGTCAGGAGGCAGATTCATGGTGCTCTGAAAAGAGAAATTAAAAGTTCATCACAGCAACCTGGAGATCATTGTGAATAAATATACTAATAAAGAAACATATTGCTATTCTTATTGGTCGACATGCTCCATGCACATCCATCACAAAATACTGGACTTCAATAGACAGATTACATCCATAATACTGTATATGGAAAATGATAAATGATAACTTTTTCTTCAGTTCCAATTATTATCTGATTTGCCATTTACATCATGTATTTGTAACATTGATAATCACCATTTATATCTGATGCAAGACAATGAGAGGGAAATCTACATTACAAAATATACATGAAGCAATTGTTGTTGGTACTTAAGTCTACTTCAGATTGTTAAAGGGACAGTTCGGCCAAAAATGAAAATCCTGTAATCATTTAAGTGTGAGTCAATGATGACACAATTTTCATTTTTAAATGAACTATTATATTATGTGCACGTCTCATAGATTAATTTTCCCATGCGTTTATATTTATCTACTTGAGATCATATGCTGCGTATCATCAGTCGGACACAATGTGACTTCCTGAAAAGAGGGCACAGGGCTGAGTCTTGTATTTAAACATTATTAGCGACAAAAATTCTTCATTATTAAGAGGGAGCCACATTAAGAGTGTGTGTTGTTTAAAAAAGGTGTCTAGTTTAGTGCTGAAACACTGTGTTCTGGGGTGTTTCTTTCTAAAACACTAAGACGTTTCCGCTTTGAACAGGTTTTTTTAAGGTTGTGTGCACAATGAGCGAAAGCACATTTAGAAACACACTGAGCGGTTAGTGAAGGAACAGAGAGAGCGTGGTGAGCAGGGTGGGTGGGGTAGGGTGGGGGACTAACTGCGGTCTACTGGTTCAAAAGTGTGAGTAATGTGAGACTAGATTAAGTTGATATTATATATAATGCACCAAATGCACAGTTCAGTGGCAGTAGCCTAATGAGGACATCACTGTTAAGTGTGACCATGTGTGATGCACCTATTCATTAACATACAATGGTAACTTGATCAGAGTAGTTGATTGAGTTTATGGGGTCATGGACAAAGTTGCAGAGAATGTCCCAAACTCGCCCATCCTCTGAGCATTGTAAAGATGAGTTTAGTAGGTCCAACTCTTCTCAGGGCCTGGGACAGCCTGGTTGTGCTTGGTCCAATAAGAGTATTTTCAGAAGGATAAAATGGCCATTTGTTATATAGAATTTTTATTTTTTTATTTTAGTAAAAATAAAATATTATTTTGAGAAGTTGCATTAATGAGAAGTAACAATATTCACTCTATGATGGAAACAGGCTTACACAGTGTGTTGCTGAAGTGGAACCAAAACTGAAGATAACTTAGCTTCCATTAATCAATGAATTAAATGATACAAGAAATCGCTCAATAATTGGGATGGTATATCTAGGAGTATGACCAATTGAAAGTGGTGTCTTGCACTTAAACGAAAGACGAAACAAAGGTCAGTCATAACAGAGAATGTAGGACTCTTGTTGTCTCATGACTTCTCTTAAGAAGTTGCCTAATTTGTCATCCCGTCACTGCCATTTCCTATATCAAAAGCACATGTGGAACTAAAGTGACAGTAATCAGATTGTATTAGGTCAGAAGTGTTTTTCCTAGTGTTACTTCATTTTGCATTTCAAGTGGAAGATTGCATTTTCATTGAAATGTTCAAATTATATCAAATTATATAAATTGTATCATCCTTTTAATTTGTTGTGCATGCACTGTCAATGCATCAAGAATACAAGTTTGTTTGTTGCACTACAGCTAGTATTTATGTTTCTATAATGCGAAAACAGAGAATTGAATACTGTTGTAGTTCCCAGCACAGCTGTTGTTTTTATCAGAACAGGAAGTGTAAAGACAAGCTGCTTTTGCTGTGTTCATATATAACATTTACATGTCTATGTATCAAAAAACTCACCAAAACCACACTGAAGCGTTCTTCGAGCTCTTCCTCGGGAGGCATGGGTAGTTTAGCAGGGGCACATTTCTTTTTAGGGGTGGAGAGAGCAACATTTGACCCTCCTGTTGAGCCTTTGGCCTCCGGCCCCTCCACCTGATCAAACCCGCCGACTGTGTTACCCATCACAACTTTCCTTAGGAATTTCAGGATACTGAACTCTTTCTGGATCAACCACTGGCAATTCCAAAAGCCCAAAGGAACCCAGGAGGAACCCAAACAGATATCTCTGCAATCCACAGGTAAAAATCCACTGAAATGTTTGAAGTTTTCTAGACACTCAGATCCAGTGTTAGATTGAAGCACACAGAGTATTTTAGGTCACGCTGTCAAACAGAATAGATACCTTTTAAACCAGAACTGTGTCCAAGACGGTGCAAGTGATTGTGAAGAAGCTCTCAACCAGGAATAGAGTTTAAAATCAAACTCACAATCAGATTTTAGAATTAAGACAATAGAGGTCCTTTAAAAGTTCAGTTCTTGGGTCTGTAAGTGCGTCTGAATGTGTTGTTTGCCAGTGTTACAGGCCTTTTCTCCAGTTGTCTGCCTCTCGTGTGAGTGCTTCAGATGTTGGAGCATCTTTCTCGCAGCTTCCTTTATGTCCACCCCCTCTGATCAAGACTGCAGGAGTTCCTTCCAAAAGAATATACAGATGTTGGCATACATGAAGGCACCTGTCCGAGCACACTTGTGTGTTCCAGAAATGAGAGACTAGCAGTTGTGACAGCAGAAGGAAACCACAGAAAAAAAAAAAAAAAAGCAGAAGCATCAGCGTTTCCTGGATACCTCGCGCTACAGACAGAGAGCCTGCTGGGTGTGTCAATTTAAGTTCTGTTTGTATTTAAAAAAAATATATTATGAACTAAAGCATATCACATTACTCATGTGCATATATGTACTGTATGACATCGATGCTGTTGATCAGGCTTGTTATCACAAGCCTACTTGTTTTCTCTAGAAGATTATTTTTGTGAATTCTGGCCTAATAACATAATATTTGTGTAATGGCCTAAAGCATTTACAAATCTCAGTTAATTTCCACATTTACTAATACATAATTAAAATATTTAAAAAAAAAGTGTCTCTGTTCATATCATGTAATGGACCTCAGCTAACAAGAACAGCTATATTTTGATTAACCAATAAATGTATTGATAAATACTCTTAACAAATACATTGCAGATTGATAGCTAATGTTAGTTCATGCATTAACTAACGTTTGCTAATGGGACCTTATTGAAAAGGTGTTTTAAAAGACTTTTAAAGTTTATATTTATACAGAAATTACAATAAAAGTATAGGCCTCTGTAGACAGACAGATAGACAGAGAGTTAAATAGATCTATGAGATATATGAGAATCAACTCTCAGTTTGAAGTTTGATAAACTCTCTTAGAGCACCACTGTGTGGAATAAATGACCACACTGATGTTTATATTGACTCACATAGGAGATGATCAGTGTAAGGTATATGTGTATAGGCTATACGAATACATAAACGATGCAATGAGTAAAAAAAGGAATGGATGGATGGATCGAATGGATCAATATATTAAACAATAAACTTGTAGAGTTAATCAGAATTCACAGTCGTCATTATTTAGCAGAAAGAGCGACAGAGCAGGATGCGTCTCTAGAGGTCAGACAGATAATGGCCAGTAGGGGGCGCAGCTCGTACCATCCCGTCATTGTTTATTGCAAAATGACGGAAAACAGCGCGTCGCCGGAGGATCCCTGGCTCAAAGTAAGGAAAAATATTCAGTTATAGATGATCCGGTGATTTTAAACAGCCATATCCTCTCAAATCGCCCTCGTAAAGTGTGTTACTGTTTATCTGTGTAGGTCTGGAGTGGTTGGTTTCACTTTCTAGCTCAGCTGGCTAACGTTAACGTTAGTTGCAAAGTTCAGAGTTCAGTCAAAAGAACAATTACCCAAACTTCCCACATTATCGTGGTCTTAAATTGCAGTGTTTTAGTGGTAAATCAGACAACAAGTCACTACAGAAACGCGACCGAAAACGGTTCTGCGCTTAAACGGACGTATTTATGTTGTTAATGTTAGGATGGAAGCTATAACAGACGTGTAAGACTTGAGTCCGCTAAGCTAACTTGCTTGTTGGCTTCATTGACTCTTTCTGGTTGTTTCAAAACGTTTTTAAACTGCCTCACTAGACAGAATTATCGGGCATCGAAAACGAGTCGACTCCCCAGAGGACGGGATTCGATTCAAGTGACAGATGTTGCCCCAAAATACTGCCAAAGACAGCAAGACTCACTGGCTCTCTTTGTTTGTGCCTTTTTTATATTTATGCTGATATTCCAGTGCATTCAGACTTACTGCCGCATTCATATGCAACGAATAAAATAAATAATAAAATGTGGTCGCTCAGAGTTTGGAGACACATTATGCTTGCTATTATGTTTTTAGAAAAATTGGCAAGCGTCCCCTCTGTAAAACCACCATCCCCCTTACCATCCCCTTTAGATTAATAATGTTGTGCATAATGTAAAACTTATCAGACAAATTAATTATTAATATTCTCTACGTATGATAATTTATAAACTGAATAACGTCAATTTATCAGAGCTCAGAGTGTTATCAGTGTTTTAGTCATTTTTCGCGCAAAACGTTCTTTATAAAGAAGACAGCACAATAAGGTATGATATTAAACTCATTACAGTTTAAAGACATTCCTTGACATAACTTTATTCTGCTGATATGCGAGACTGCAAGCACGAGGGATGCGTCCCATTCAGTGTCATTAGGCTAAAGATCGGCCTGCTCTAGCACTCATGTTATTATGAAGCAGGGGAGTCAGACCAGCTGTTGTTCTCCTCACAAAGATTGTTTTTGTGACTGACGCCGGCGACTAAGTGCACCTGTTTCCGAATATATAGGCCTATTAATTTAAATAAAAATTAGCAAATAATAATAAAAAAAAAAACTCAAACATATAAACACTATTTATTTTAATAATTAATTTGCCCCTCAATAATTTCGTAGCTCATCGCCGCAAAAACAGATGCGCTGCGAGGTAGGCTATTACTTCTCATTGATTATTTTATTTAAAAGGTATTTCAGAACATGTTTATTATATCATTAATTATAGACATATAATTACAATTATGAACACTGAAATCGTCCGTGAAAATTAAGAGCAACTTAATTTCAAGCATCGACCTAAAAAAAAACAGTTTAACACCACATAGACCTATGTGTCTTCTCTCTCTCTTTCTCTTTTTTTCTTCAGTAGCTTATTGTCGGGCCACAAGAGAAATATTGAGTAGGCTAAATTAAAACCGTTAAAAACCGTGAATATACAGTTATCAGCTTATGAAGATTCGTACATCTCGTCGTCTCTGAGGGTGTACTCACACTCAGAGACGACCCCCGTTGGCTAATATTCTGCCGAATAATTAATTTATAATTTTCTTTGTGCGTTGATTTTCCCATGCGTGTATCAGAGAATGATTGCGGAGGCAGCTGACGTTAATTAAATAATTAGCAACTTTACTAGCAAATTTTTCCTGTTCATCAGAGTAAGAACCAGCCATTATAAACCTAAATATACTTGATTGAATTAAAATATAAAATAAAAGAGTAGTGTAGTAGTAGCAGTAATAGAATATGTTTGCGGTCGTAATGATGACAGTAGCGCACACAAAAACAGTCGCTGCATCCGAAAACTGAGGCAGGTGACTTGCTGCCTTGCTTCCTCGCTGTCGTATCAGGCAATGACTTTGTTTTTGCACGAAGACCAGAAACATACATTTACACACAAACTGACCACCGACCGCAACTTTCAGACACCATCTTTATTTTTTTTGCTTAACTCTCACAGAATGTAATGCACAGGATTGTGGCATATCAAAGGCAGCGAAGGATACATCTATGCTGCCTTCAAAAATCGGCCAGATTAAGGCATCTCAGGAGAAAGGAAGTGAAGCTAACATTGAATTCGGAGGTGTCTTGATGCCTCACAACCTTGGAATGTGTCCTCCGAAGGCAGCATTTTTCAGTTTTCGGATGCAGCAAGTATCTGTTCCATGTTCCGGCATGGGTATCGCTCACACTGCATGCTTGGCCCACCACTTCCAACCGGGTCGGGGACGGCTAAACGAACTGCAGAACGCTCACACTAGTCAAACGCCCTCTAGTACGGTTCAAAGAGGCCTATTGTGGGTACACCCTGAGAGAATATGTGGCTTCAGATGTGGAAAGCTATAACAGCTGATGAGTTTTTACCTTTTACTGTCACTTTCTGGTGAACTGACTGAGATTCAAGGAGTGGACTAGTTCACTTCCAGAACAAAAATTCACAGATAATATAGGCCTACTCACCCCCTTGTCATCCAAGATGTTCATGTCTTTCTTTCTTCAGGCATAAAGAAATTATGTTTTTTGAGGAAAACATTTCAGGATTTCTCTCCATATAATGGACTTCTATGCTGTCACTGAGTTTGAACTTCCAAAATGTAGTTTAAATGCAGCTTTAAAGGGCTCTAACGATCCCAGCAGAGGAAGAAGGGTCTTATCTAGCAAAGCGAAAAGCAGAAGTAAAATGCCTGTCTTGTCTAGCTCTGCAGTGAACCTTTGCGTTTTGTGGTGTTACAAGATTTTCAGCTTTCTAGTTCATTGGTTTCAGTGGGCGGGGCTACATGAATATTCATGAGTTTCCCGGACATGCACGTGGAGGTGAAACTGAGAATTTCAGTTCAGGCTCCTTGCATCTCAACAGGTTTAATGCTATATATATATATATTTATATATATATATATATATATGTTGCTGAAGTTTGCTGAGCCTTATCTTAACATAACACAAATTACACAAATGCCTGCAATCATTCAGTCGGAGACGACTGCACGAAATGATAAACAAATGTAGTTTGTGCAACACTATATATATATATATATATATATATATATATATATATACTGTATGTGTATATATACTATATGTATATTTACAGCGTTGCACAAACTACATTTGTTTATCATTTCGTGAATATATATTTCTATTTCTCTGGTGTGATGATCTGTGTCTCAACTTCCCCTGTTCAACATTCTCCATGTTGTCTGGTTGTGAATTGTCTTCTAGTTGTAAACTATGATACAATCATACACTGCTGCAAAAACATATTGCTGAAATTTCTTTCTTTTTTTCATGTTTCCAATGTAAAATAGTTAAACATTTTTACAAACAAATGTAAATTTACCAGTAAAGATTATCACGGTAAAGGTTTGCACAGTGAAACCAAAAATCCTAGAACACCTGGATGATTAAAGCTACACAGGTTTCCAAGATCCAACTAGCATTTCAATTATTTATTTTTATGCTCTTCTGTTAAGATTCAGTGGCCTAATAAACATTTTGCAACCTACACTGATGCTATCCTCTGTCATCTGTTCTTTGACTGTGTTGCACTGTACCTGGATGAGACATGATAGCATGGTCTATTTTAATACACAACAAACACTCATCCAGCATTATGTATAGGCTAAGTCATGAAGTTTCATAAACATCTTAATTAGGCTTTCCAACTGCTTGTTTCCTTTTAAAAAAGGCCACTAACACTATCTTTCTTTATCATTTTTCTATTCTATCTACTTGTTTTCTTTTTGTTATGTGTATGTATGTGTAAAGTGTCTGTTAAATGACTACATAAATAAAAAGGGCCTCTAAATATAAAAAATATAAGTGGAATAAAGATTGGATTGATTAGTTTTTGATGTTGGTAAAATGTGTGTTGGTGTGTGAATGTGAATGCACCAAAACAAGACAACATAGGAGACAAGAGAATGTGATGTTAATGTCCTTGTAGAATCTGCTGTATACAAATATGACATCATAAAGCTAAGAAAAAAGACATTTCCTAACTTGATCCTGGCATTTGATACATGACATTACCATTTAAAAGTATAATTTTTATTTTAAATAAATGAATATATTTTTGTTCTTCAAGGATGCATTAATTTAATAAAAATGACAGTAAAGACATTTATAATGTTTAATGGTTTCCACACTTCATTAAGCAGTACAACCATTTTTGGCTGTGATAATAATCAGAAATGTTTCTTGTGCAACAAATCAGCATATAAGAATGATCTCTGAAAGATCATGAGACACTGAAGAGGAGAAGTTGAGATCTGACATCACAGGGGGGAAAAATCTTTATTTTAAATTGTAAATTGTAAATTGTAAATCCTTAGAACAGTGTTGTATCATATCAAAACAAGCGTACCTGTGAACATGTTAATAAAATTATTTTTAACATGAAATTAGTTATTCCATTCCATAAAATGCAGTAAAGTATTTGTTTTCTTATTTTACAATGTACCAAATGTAGGCTACTTTTTAATCTTTTGTCCATACAATTTGGTTTAATCCAAAATTGGATTGTGTGTGTGGTTTTAGATTCCCATTCATTTTTGCAAATAGCCTAAGCCTAATTGTTTCAGAGCAAGCACACCATGCAGGACAGATAAAAACCAACCATACATACAAGTTTATCAGCTGTTGTACTCAAATGATAACAACTAACAACAGACACAGTTTTAATCATTGCAAGCTACAGCACAATGAACTGAAATCAAAGTAAGTTACAACTAGCTTAAGTGCGTTGAATGTCTGCGATCATTCAAACAGTGTCGACTGAACAAAACGTGCAAACTAATAAAAACATTACAAACCGTTACTGAATGATGAACAAATGTAGTTTAGGCATGTTGTAAATATGTTTACATTTTTAAAAAGTATTCCATTAAACCTGCGGAGATACAATGAGCGTGAAATTCTCCGTTCCACGCGCACTTCAGGGAAACTCATGAATATCCATGTGTGATCCCCCCACTGAAACCAAAAATCTCGTAACACCGGTTCATACAGTTTAGGTATGTCAATAGCAATGGGTGCCTATGCTAAAAATCTGCCTATGTCACTGTCTTAAAGTGTGGATAAAACAAACAAAAACGAAAACAAATGAGTAAAAAAACATTAATTGCATGATTAAGTCTATTTAGAATTAAGTTAGAATGCCTTTATATTTAAAATAATAAAAAGACATCCCTGTCTGTGATTTTTTGTTTTATTGTTATCTTTAGTCTATTTAGTTAATCTCGGAATGTGTGCGTTATCGCAAATGTTCTATTAATTTTACACAGCCGCTCAACAGACAATAAGTTATGTGAGTGAGTTACAGACAAATTTAGTCTTTTTTCCTGTTTTGCAAATTAAATCCAAACAAACCTGGAGCAGATCTTCCGTGTGTCTCAGAGCATGCAGTGTTTCTTTCATGAATGAATCTCTTATAATAATGAGCCAATTATTCAGTGATCCATTCAGAAACAGTCTATTTGCTTTGATTAATTGAATCAGTCATTTTGAAAGCATTTTTTGATTAAAGGATTCAGTGAATTGTTAATTAAAACAGATTAAAATAGATATTTCAGCACTCAGCAGAATATTAATTATTGTTATTGACAAAAAAATACCCCCCAAAATATTCAATAATTTTTTTGTCAACACACAAGGGGCATTATTTAGGTCATTTGGCACGCAGATGCACAGAGATTGTGTGTGTGTGTGTGTGTGCTTGCATTGGTTTAACCAACATTGTGAAGACCCCCAAAAAATAAAAATAAAAATAAAATAAACTTATAACAGCTCAAACCATAGATCACTTTATAAAGCTTTTTATTTATTTAATAAAAAAAAAAAAGTTTGTAGTCATTTGTAATCACAGGATCCCCCGACCCACAATCCCCCTTTACATTTTTTTTTTACAATTCAATCACTGATTACATATGCAGATTAAATGTCACCTTTTAAAGGGGTTATTTGGGGCACATCGCAGTGGGGAGTTAGAGGTGTCCCAGATAAAGGTTAGGTAGGACAGGTCAGGCTCAGTTTACATATGTGATCATCAGTTGGCTGCTGGTCTCTGGATGTTTAGTCTGGCTGGCTTTGACTGTTCTTGTCTGTCTTTTTTTACATCACTGGTCACCATGTCTCAGCAGACGGACGGCACCTTCAGCGACAACGGCTTCGATCACAGTGAGTGCCTGTGCTATTAAATATTACTGAAAAACTCAACTACTGTAGGTTTTTTTTTTTTTGTCTAGTTTATATGCTAAGACAAAGGTTAGATATGCAGTTAGATATGCAAAATATAATTAACCCAAAGGGAGGACTTGACAAAGCTGAAATTATTTTGTGCTGTCAATGTTGTAAAAGTAAACCAAAAGTATCCAAAATGTAAAAGTTTATATATTTATACTTAATATATATGTCCATATCATTAGGTTTCTTTGCCGAGAGTGCTCAAAAAGAAAGTTTGGTGTCAAGAGCCAACAGCATTGGATCCACAAGTGCCTCTTCAGTACCAAACACAGGTGATATACTAATCTCAATTAATCTAGTATCAAACATGGCCATTATTTTATAACTTTACTCTAAAATGGTCATCGGTACCCTGTCATGAAAGAAAAAATTCACCCGTCTGTTTTCTAAAATGCATTGTGAACAATTAAATCCATGCGTTTGTATGCCATACTCTTTAAGCATTTAATCCCTGCTCCTGCAGACTCGCAGTCATCTGCCTCTGATGCAAAGAACCAAGTCCATGGCCTATATTGTTCACTTCCTCAATGATGTCAAACTACACTGTCACAATATAAAAGAAAATACTTGTTGATTATTGTAGCTTTAAAGGGGTGGTGAAATGCTCGTTTTCACTCAATATCCTGTTAATCTTGAGTACCTATAGAGTAGTACTGCATCCTTCATAACTCCAAAAAGTCTTTAGTTTTATTATATTCATAAGAGAAAGATAGTCTGTACCGATTTTTCCCGGAAAAACACGAGCGGCTGGAGGCGTGACGTGTGGGTGGAGCTAAAGAATCACGAGCGCAATTAAGCTTTTGCGTTGAGAGCGTTTGGAAGCTGTGACATTATCGTGAGGAAAAAAACATCCAAAACAAACCATGGCTAACAGTCAGATTCAGCGTATATTTATGATCCAGAATCAGATCCAGAGACTGAAATTTAACAAGAGCAGCATCAGCAACGACCTCTCTATGTGGTATGTACTGAAACTGTATATATTTGCTTAGCGGTTTTGGAAAATGATTAAGTTCCACTTTGTCGTCTTTTTTTTTTTTTAAGCTGTACATGTGGAAAGTGCAGTTTGATGACAACATCGCATGTTGTTTACTTGATGTGCTTACGCGCTGATAGCTAAGTTAACAACACAGAGATATTTGAAGCAGTTTTACTCACCGCATGTGGTTCCAACACACGATCGTGACCCTTTTTCTTTAGGACTGCATTATCCTTAAGAAATAAACGATACGCAAACCCGGCGTCAAACTGGGCCTTGTTTGTAAAACAAGCATCTTCGAAATGCAGGGAACAAACAAAAACACTTGCACAACTCCGTTGATGCTCTGTAAAAATAAACTCCATCCACTGTTCTCTTAATGATGTTTTTTTTTGTGGTAATCTGTGCAGGGTTGTCTTGCCCTGGCAACCAAAAACACACTTCTTTTGTGACATTTCGGTCTCTCGCTCTGATCAGTGAATGTCTTTGCTCTACTCTACGGGAGCGCGTGCTCTTCCGGTAGACGTGCCCTCAGGACCCATATAAGGAAATTCCGCTCCATCTAACGTCACACAGAGCCATACTCGAAAAAAACTTTCCGAAACTTGTGACAAACCGGAAGGAGTATTTTTGGAACAAAAATACTCCTTCAAATGTACAACTTAATTTTTGAAACTTTGTCCATGTTTAGCATGGGAATCCAACTCTTTAACAGTGTAAAAAAACTCAGTATGCATGAAATAGCATTTCACCCCCCCTTTAAAGACAGACATCAAGATACAGTCCGCTAACATATTGTTCATCCCTTTGGTTTAGATGATGAAGACAGTGATAACAGACATGAGACGCCCTATAAGGAGTCGTATAAAGACCGGAGAAGACAGGCACACACACAGGCAGAGCAGAAACGCAGAGATGCCATCAAGGTAAGAGTGAGAAGAGCAAATTGTTTTAGGGTAAAGGAAGACTGAAAATATCGTAGCTTACATAAGTGACAGCAATAATCAGTCATAAAAGCAGTTATTACTTGACTTGATTACATTCAAACTTCAAAATATTCCATGTGTAGTATTACAGTAGGTTATGGTGGTATTTTGGGTGTTAACTTGGGTGCTCTGTGGTTTTCAGGAAGAGTGTCATGAGATTGAAATATGTTTATGTTTATCTTGGCATGCTGCAAGATGAAATGTAACTGCCAAAGATGTCTGTATTTGGATCAATTTAACCTTCATTTCATACAATTTTAATAGATTTAAATAAAAAAAATTTAAAAAGCCAAATAGAAGTAGATTGTCAACATAGGTCTGCACAATTTGTGTGGGGAAATTGCTCATTATTTTTATAAAATTGTATAAAATGTGTTTTTATTCCGCTGCTTGTGCTCGTTTGTAGGGCTGCTCAATTTGGCCAAACACCTTTTTTCGAAAAATATGGAAATAATAATCAATCAAGCTTTAGTTTTGGTGGAAATAAATAAATTGCGATAATAGGGAACCTTTAAAGCTTCTTTTGTGAACAAAAGCTGTTTTTTGAGCGCCTTTCATTACAAATTTGTGAAATTGGTCAGCGCATGTTGTGTTCCCAAATACACATTTGCAAGCAACCCAAAACATGCAGAGATTAGTTCATGTGGAGCAAAATTTATTGTCAACTGAGTCACTATATGATAAAGTTAGGGTTAGGATAAAAGAGAACAGTGCCGTGCTTCTAGCGTTCTACTTCTGTCGCTCAAATGTGTCTGTACGATTTCTGTCCCACAGAAAGGCTATGATGACCTGCAGTCTATAGTGCCTACATGCCTGCAGCAGTCAGACTTTGCTATGGCCACACAGAAGATAAGTAAAGCTACAGTCCTGCAGAAGAGTGAGAACCTTCATTATCTATTTAGATTTCCTCGTCACATTTCTTTTACTCTGGAATGGAAACGCTCAGTGACTTTGGTGTGTGTTTGCAGCAATCGACTACATTCAGTTTCTCCACAAAGAAAAGAAGAAACAGGAAGAGGATGTTTCCACTCTTAGGAAGGAGGTGATGGCGTTGAAAATTATGAAAACGTGAGTGGTCGGTTATTTAAAGGGGGGCCAAAAACATTTGAACTGCTTAAGTGGACAAATGTAGTTCCACTTATTCCCCTACAGGGTTGTTATCTGCTTTCAGAGGGTTTTATCTGACACTGTCTCTCTTCTGCCAAGAAAGATAACACCCTTTAAGAGGAAGATGCTTCTTAGATACTGTGTCTCTAATGGACGCTTTGTGGGGTTTGTTTCAGGAACTATGAGCACATTGTGAAGGCCCATCAGAATAACCCTCAGCAGGGCAGCGAGCAGGTTTCAGATCAGGTGAAGTTCAGTGTGTTTCAGAGCATCATGGATTCTCTGTTCCAGTCCTTCAGTGCCTCGGTGTCAGTCAACAGCTTTCAGGAGCTCTCTGCTTGCGTCTTCAGCTGGATCGAGGAACACTGCAAGCCCCAGGTAGCATGCATGCACATGCTCATGCATTCAAGACGTTCATACCTGAATTATCTGCTATGTTGCAGTTCTCAGCTTTTTTTACTTTAAGGCCCACAACAATATTTAAAGGCCTCATGAGTTTTCCAGTTGTTTATGATTTACTGGATAATGATTCAGAAGGATTTTATTAATGTACATGGTTTTCTAAGTCTAGCAATTACACTTAAAATGAGGCTATCCAGGTTTTTCCAGACAGTGGGAACCCTGGCACTTCAAATGTATTCATACCAACAAGACAAAACAACCCGGAAATGCATTAAACACGCAAAATGTGCCTTAAAAACAACCAATGTAGACAAACTGATCACTACACAAGAGACAGCAAGCTTCAGTTTTTCAGTCTGTCACATACGCAGGCTTAGATAAATGCTGACCATGTTTTTCTGTATTGTTGACAGACGCTGAGAGAGTTTGTGGTGACTGTGCTGCAGCAAGTGAACGGTCAGCTGTACTGAAGCTGTCGATCTGTATGTCTGACGTCTGTCTGTCTCTCAGGCCATTATCTCACTCAAGAACAGTCTCTCTAATGGACCGCGGTGCGTTCAAGAACTCTGAAGAGACACAGCAGCGCTGGCTCAAGTATCGACTGATATAGTGTTAATGGCAATGATTCCAATCAAAAAATGTGGAACTGCAATAATTCAGTCAGATCTGTCATTTTCTTGCTAATAATTTGGAAGGTAATAATCTGTTCCAAGATGTTTGCGATTGCATCCTCTGTTTCCTTCCACATCTTCAGCTGGTTTCCAAATGAAAAAATGTTTAAGTTCTATTTAGGTGATGTTGTTGAACACACAGATGTGTCTCAATCTGCTGCATGATAAACCAGAAGCTGCCTTTGAATAATTAAGCTTGGTATGTTGCATTCAGTTATCATCTATACCTCATGTTCAAGTCATTTTCCAAAGCACAACTACATTTTCACCTTTTAAAGGGGAGCCAAAATGTCTAGTTAAACTGTGATGTATCACTGTCAGTTGGTTTTTAGAACCAAAAACAGCTGTCCCTCATGCTTTAATATAATTAAAGTTAGGCAATGCTGAGCCATCTTTGTTCCTCTTAAGCCACTGTCCTTGGGATGTGTGTCCAAAAATTGCAGTGTCTATGCACAAATAATGGAAGATTGTTTGTCATGTTATGTCAGTTGTTGTTCAGCAGTGTGTAGCGCAATCATGTTTTATTCTACATTTATGTTGTATTTTTTTGTGCTGCATAAGCTATCAGTGAAGACACAGTCGCATCGGTGCATGGCAGCAGCTTCACATGGTGTGACCGCCCAATTCTATTTATATTTTTAATTCATGTTAATTAAGACATAATGAAAATTAGAATCGAAGTCTACTCAGGACACTATTAGGTATTGAGATCTTTTTTTAAATAACAGATGATTGTACAATCAACTGTTTGACCTGTGCTGGAATAAGGGACGTCTTTACAACTCAAGCCATAAAGTGGAGCGAAATGCCAGCTCACAGAACGAGGCTACGTCGTGCTGAACTACTATACTAGACTCTGTGCTTCTGAATTTCTGACTTCAATGGAACAGTCTGGTGGAAATATTTTTGTATCAGTATAATTTTTTTTAATTGAAAAATAAACAATGTTCAAACTTATTTACAGCTCGTTTGTTCTCTCTCTCAACACGTTGTTAATAAGAATCCTCTACTTTACTTTCCAACCTTCCCAAAGGTTAGGTGTCCCGGCAACAATGTTGGCGGCATCTGAAGTTATTCAGTGTGTCCTCCATCAGATGTTGGGCATTGTCACTTTATGGTCCTCATCTGTTTCAATCCCAGCCTCCTCCTGATTTCAAACACAAGATTTAGAGGAAAGACTCAGTTAGGCAACATTGACAATAAAAAACTAATAATAAAAAAAAGGTTTTCTGTGAACAGAAATACTGTGAAGAAATACTTTTTTTTATTATAAATTGGTGAAAAGCAAATAATTGGTAATATCCAATGTAAAATTAAAACTTCATCTCAGCCTGTGCTGCAATTTTAATGTGCATTTAGGAACGCCACTTGAGCTAAATTCACTTTATTTACAGTCACATGAATTCCAATATTTTTGTGGCCAGAAATTTGCAGCATTTCAACAGCATTAAGGCAAAGTATTGTTACGTGTAGTGTAAAAATTATCAAACATTCATTTTACATTACATTTGAAATTTACATCAGTAACATATTTCTTCATGTTTGTGATAACGGTTGAAACGAGTTAAAAATTCAGGATCTATTTACTTGCATATCATGACGTGAACATGAATCGTGAACAAGCAAATGTGCTGTAGTTGAAATATTAACGACAAATATCAAGGGGTACTAAAAGTAGATGTTACTTATAAGGGGATTGGCTGTCAAAAGATAACCATTTCTAATCAAATGACTCACCAGAAACTGTTTCTTGCTCTTTGGGTACCCCTCCAAAATAGCTTCAACCATATCAGTAACCTGGCAGGTAAAGAGAGGAATTAAAAGCTGCACTTGGTTCTTTTCATATCATGGTACATTATAAGACTTAATAAATATAGTGTAAGTTATGTAGCAGTATCACAGGTATCATTTTAGGTCAGCTGACCATTGGCAGTGATAGTAAAAAATATTACGTGCGAGAGCAGTTTCCATTCCTCTAGAAATAAACCATGGTGTTGAGGACATGTAGATAAATATGAAATGAATGCACTCTCATAAAGGCATGCCTTACAGCTGCATCATTAAAAAATAAGTTGACGTTTTGTCTCCTGGGCAAATTCTGAAGTTGTGAATAAATGTTTTTACGGATCGTTACCAGTCTTTTCCTCTTCCTCCATTCCTTCACATAAGTCTCTCTCTCCTTGTAAACCTGAGGGGCAAGAAATACATTTGTCAGCAACATAAACAAGCATAATGTACTACTACTGACTGCCGCAGGACAGCCAACTTATCTGTATAAACTTCACCTAATGAATCAAACATATTCCAGAGACGCTAGAATAGAAGTCTTTTTGCATTGCTTACAAAAAGCAATTTAATGTACAGGGCTCAACAGTAAGAATGGCCCACGGCCAGTGTGGGAGACATTCATGTCGGTGTATGAACGGTCATTTATTCAACATTACATTTTGTGTTCATTAATCATGCACAGAGCTGGTAAACGTTAACACTTTGTTTTGGTGCCAGGGTAAAAAAAATATCAAAGATATCAAAGAATTCAGTGATTTCTCACCTTCTGCCTCTCCTCAGGGGTCACATGGTTTTTAGCGGACTTGATTTCCTCCAGCCTCTCTCTGTACCCAGAGCACTCCGCCTGCAGCTCCTGGATCTGTGCCTTCATCTCGGCTGTGGTTAATGAGCTGTTCAGCTCCTTCAGTTCTGACGGCAAAACCATGAACTTTCTATCAAATACAAACAGTCTGTGCACAAGTTCAACCAACATATCTTTACTCAGAAGCGCATGCTAAGTGCACACCTGTATCCAGCTGCCTGCAGCTCTGTGATATGGTCTGTACTTCATTGCCGATTTCAGCAATACGAGCATCCATCTTCTTAAGTTCAGCATCACTCACATCCGCAAACTGAGACTGAAGAGATTGAAAGGCTGATTAACCAACACCACCAGCTCTCTTAATATTAAAAACAAATCATCTCCATCCTATTATATTAAGTGAGGAATCAGACCGACCTGATCTGCAAAGTAGATCTTCTGCTTCCCATAGACTTTCTCTCGAATCTTCCCCTCCTGGGCCAGCTGCTCCATTGCTTTGACCACAGCCTGCGTAAGTTACGTGCAGAGAAAATAAAGGCGTTGAACATCATAAAACCAATCCACATAATACACTCTGTATACAAACTGTGATATTAAATGATCACATTTACTGTAACACAAACGGTGAGCACCTCAAAGAGCTCTTGTAAGTTCACTCTCTTAGCTCCTGGACATTAACTGTACGTCAATCAGCTTTGGTCGAAAGTGTTAAATAATCTGAAATGTTATGTTGCTATTTACCGTTTTACCCAGACCACACTGCTTCTGTAGGTTTGTAAAGACATCCTGAGCACTGAAGGGTCTGTTTTTCTCATTCAGGTAAGCGAGGATCTGAGCGACACCTGAGTGTGACACGAAGAAGGAAATCTGATACAGTAAGTTATAACGTTACAGCTTATTATTGCATTGTAGCGTTGTGCATTATCATTCATGAAATCACAAGTAAAACGAAGGCATAACATATCCACTATTGTAAGAAAAAGAAGCATCGCGTACCTGCACTGTCTTTTTTGCTCATTGTTTATTCGGTCTAGGTCAGAACTCCTCTGTTGTTTACCTCCTCAGTCAGCTTTCGCGCGCCGAGTTGAATTGTGGGACTACCGGTGACGAAGCTACGCACGTCATCTTGGAAACGCCATTCTGGTGTGTGTTAAATTCTCTGGTTATGAATATGTTTATTTTTGTGAACTATTCGATGTTAAATTAGTTAAGCTTATTTAAGAAATCAAACATCTACAACATTGTATCATTATTATTAAAGCATGACCTTTGCTAATGTAAGAAATTTTTAGTTGATTTTTAGACATAAACACAGAATTCTTTTTTTTTTAAATTGTATATCAATTTACGGGGAAAAAAAAATGAATGTAGGATTTTTTATTATTATTTTTGCTGTTTATGATATTTCTAAATGATTTAAAACAACTGGACAGAATCATAAAAAGCATGTGGAAAAGTTTTTATTATTATTATTGTAATTTGTGAAAATGTGCATTTGTGAAATATATAATTTATTTGGTCAATGGGTCAAACTAAATTAAATGTATTCAACAACTAATAAAAAAAAATCACCCTTTTTACTTAAAGAATACATATTCATTCATCTCTTTATTGTCTTGCGCGTCAAAATTGATCAAAAACCAATTTACAGAGAATGTAAGAGGGAAATAGTTCTGTACAGAAATAAAAAGACACTGCAGAATCCAGCTACAGAAAGACTCAAATGCACACACAATGAGAGAAAAGATGAGTGATTCTCTATTTTGCATTCTCCTCAACATGGCAGACTGATAACTGATTTATGTGTGAATCACTAACATCAATAGATGATGCTGGGCATACTTTTCTTTCAATGTATAAACTACCACATTGTCCTATTTGAACTGCTGGTGACTTTCATTGAAATGGAGCACAAAAGGTGAATGGACAGGGTAAAATGGCCAGATAATTTCCCATTAAATGGTAATCACACTGACACACTTAAAAATAAAAATTCTGGTCATGCTTTTTTTTTTTTTTTTTTTTTAAGAAATATGGACAGTTTATCAAATCAAATCAATCTACATTTATAAAAAAGTGTGTCCATATAAATAGCAAAGTATTATTATTAATAATAGTATTAATAACTACAATCATAAAAATACAGGGAAAATAAAGGCTTTTCAATCTGTAAACTTACTATGCATTAAACTTCAATCATATTTAAAGAATCTATCCCACAAATGTAACGTTTAACACATGAACTACCTGAAAAAATTAAAAACCTTTAACACAGCAATCATCCAAAAAAATACCATCAGCAATTCAAAACCTTAGGGCTCACAACAAAGCAAAAACAGAAAAAAAGAAAAAGAAAAGAGGTTAAGTAAAATCACAGCAAAGTGACCAAATATGAAACACTCCAATAAACAGCACTGCTCTTCTAACCGAACTCAACTTGGCTGTATATAGTAAGACTTGTGTTTGAATTGTAATTAACAAACTGGAATAGCAAGAAGTGACAGATTGTGAAGATAAGCCACTTCCTAATAATTCTTCAACGCTCCATCACTTAAAAAAAAAAAAAAAAAAAAAGAATTTGTTGTACACTTAGAAAATAGAAAACACTTCAGTGATCTCTGGTAACAGAATAACTTTTTATCAGTACAACATTTTTCCGGTATGTTTCTTACTTTCCAGCGTACACAATAATGAAAGCTTAAAGCCAGCAATGATGGGTCTCATCAACATTGGTTCAGAAACAGAAACAATTCACACGGCAAAAGTGTCAAACGTAAAGGGTCAGCATCTACTAAAGGAACAGCAAATAAAACAGCAGATTCAGCTTATTTAATTCCACCAGCTTTATCATACTACAAGAAAGGTGTTTTCTCAAACCCTTTGTGCTTCAGTACTGCACTGAATGTTACACTTTGCTTTAAATCTCATATCAGACCAGACCAGATGAGACGATGCAGAGGAGATCTACAGTTTTTCTGCTGCTACCTGTATAAAAGTTCCTGCATGAAGTCAGAACGGTTAAAGGTATGTTTGAAGAGAGGAGGCTGTGTATGAACAGGTGGCAGTTACAGCCGAATGTCTTGTTTGAGGTAGAGTCAATGTGCTGCTCTTTTATCCAGATCAACAGCATTGCTGAGCTGTTCAACAAGTTGGTATTGGTTGATTTGGACTTTTCAATTGACAACTGACAAACAGATGAAAAACAGTCATTTGAAAGACAATATTTCCACATTTTTCAACAGAGATTTTTAAAAAATTAGGAAATGCCTACTTTTTTTATAATTTAAAATTATATTTAAATGTAAATATAATTCTGAAAGAAACATCTTCTGTTAAGTTGAGCAAATGACATGTTTAAAAATAAAAGAAAAAATGAATAACTTGTTGAGAACAACATTGCTGGCTACCATATAAAAACATAAAAAACAAACAGGGGGGAATAGGTACAATTCAATGACAAAAAGCATCCCGATTTACCTGAATTCACCCCATAGAGCAAAGTGAAATAGCAAGACTGTTGTTTATCACTCAGTGACCTTAAAGTGTTAGTTCAGTCAAAAATGAAAATTAGGCTGCGTCTTACTCACCCCGAGGCATCCTAGGTGTATATATGATTTTCTTCTTTCAGAGAAATCCAGTCAAAGTTATGTAAAAAATTGTCTTTGATCTTTCAAGCTCTATCATTGCAGTCAGAGGGTGTTGTACGGCATCAGTCCAAAAGAAGTGTAATAAAAAGCGCCTTTTCATAAAAAATAAATAAATAAAACCGTTGTTTTGTTTTGATCTTTCGTCTGAGCAGCGCATGCACAAAGCTGACCTCATACATCACTCCCCCGGAACTGCTTCATTTACAACAGTGAGTGCAAGCTAGATTCAAGTGATTAATATGTTTTGAATATGGATCTCTTTCTTAGAATAATGCATGGATTCCCTACAGAAGGCGTTGGTTCACAGCCGTGTGAGACACTTTTTTGTTTTTTTCATGGAAGGGTGCTTTTTATTTCACGTCTTTTGGACTGAAGCAATGCAACACCCACTTACTGCAATGATACAGCTTGAAAGATCAAACACAATTTTATATACTGGATGCATTTGGGGTGAATAAAATGCAGCCTAATTTTCATGATTGGCTGAAATAACCTTTTAAGAAAAGCTTATGTCTCAGAGTCTTAAAATGATAGTCCACCCAAACAAGACATTTTTGAGAAAAAGAAAACTTTGTCATAATGTACTCACCCCACATGTTGTTCCAAACCCTTATGACTTTCTTCTGTGTAAAGATGATGCTTTGAAAAATGTGGGTAACCGAACAGTTTTTTGTTGTCATTGACTTCCACTGTGTGGACAAAAAAAATACTAACACATTCCTACAAATATCTTCTTTTATGCTCTACAGAAGAAAGAATGTCATACAGGTTTAGAAATGGCACGAGTACAAGTAAATGAAGACAGAATTAAGATTTTAGGGTGAACTACCACTTTAACAACATGAGATGAGGCTGCTGCCGCCTTAATTTGTCACTGCTCCTTCATCAGACTCCTCAGACTGTAGATTTCACAATCTTTCTTACATGCGATGGTGGAATGCCTGATTTGGTCCCACGGGTTATTATTGAAGACAAACAATACAGCGACTGGTGTGAAAGATCTATAAGATTTGGATGTAGTAAAAAGGTTTGATGTTTGTTTTGCTGGTTTCTAAGAAGTTAAAGAGATTTCGGATCTTTTTTAATGTTTCTATGATCGTTGTCCTATTGCTTAGCCTACAAAGTAAATCATGAGTCTCACACACACAAGTGTCATACACTCTCAGACGAATGAAAGAGGACACGGAAGCTCACGGAGCAAAGAAGATTCAGATTACAAACAAGATTACTTCACAGTGATATCAACTGCAGCCAGTGGAACTAACCTGGCAAGTGAATCTAATATAACAATAACAGTGCAAAACAAACACACTCTTTCTTCGTCGCACTCACTCAGAAAAATGTTAAGCATCTCAGTATACATTCAAACCAACACTGCTAACTTCTACACCAGTGGTCTCAAACTCAATTCCTGGAGGGCCATAGTTCTGCACAGTTTTGCTCCAACCCTAATCAAACACACCTGATCTAGCTAATCAAGTCTTTCAGGATTATTAGAAACTTCCAAGTAAATGGAGCTGGTTGGAACTAAACTCTACAGAGTTGTGGCCCTTCAGGAATTGAGTTTGAGACCACTGTTCTACACGGATCAAGGTGCAAGGGATATGAGGGGCAGACAGACGGAGGGAGTATCTGCAAGACAGGCTCACTGTGGCTTTCCCAGCAAGTTGGACAGGAAACTGGATCCCTGGGTTCTGTTTTGCCCCCCCTGCCCTCCTCCAAAAGGATCCAACTGGTTCAGCTCGGACTGATCCAACATCTCAAAGTCCTCGCCATCAAAGTCCAGGTCTATGTCCAGCTCCGAGCTTGACTGCTTTCTGTATCCCCTCGGAGCAGCTCCTGCCCGTGGGCCGCTCTCTCTCCGAGGACCCTGCGGTGGGCGGGGCTGCATGGCTCCTGCGATGGCTGCCTGGATCATGTTGCTGGCGATGACCCCTGCCAAGTTACTAGTGAGGTCAGAGGTAGTATTTAGGGAGCCAAAGGAGATCTCAGGGTCGAAGTCTTCCTGATCGGAGTCCATCTGAGTGTCCAGGTCCAGCAGGGCGGAGGTAGAGCCGCGAGGGCCAGAGAGTCCGGCTGAGTTGAGACTGGGCAGCCCGATGCTGGCATCATCATCGTCCTCCATCAGGGTGGCATCTGGGTTGATGGAGGGGAAGTCTGGAAGCCCACAGGCAAATGATTCTTCTGGATCACTGTGTCTGTCTAGATCTATTAAGTGATTAAATAAAGATTAAGATAATATAGCATGAAAAAATGACACTCATTTATTAATTCTAAATTAATTATTAATAATTGATCATTTGATAAAAATAATAAAAATAATAATTCTGTGAAATATCTTTACAATTTAAAATGACTCTTTTTTTGTAAAGTAATTTATTCCTGTGATGGTAAAGCTGAATTTTCAGCATCATTACTCCAGTATTCACATGATCTTCAGAAATAATTCTAATATGATGATACATTTCTTATTAATATCAATGTTGAAAACAGCTGTGCTGCTTAAAATGTTAGTTTCAGGATTCTTTTATGAATAGAAAGCATTAGCATTATTTGAAATAGTATTTTTTTGTAACTTCACTGTCACTTTTTATCAATTTAATCCAGCCTTTCTAAATAGAAGTATTAATTTCTTTAAAAAAAAAACAATCTTACTGACCCCAAGCTTATAAACAGTGTAAATTGTTTTTTTTTTCAATAATGATTTCGATTGGATGTGTAAACTCAAATGTATTCTGTGAGTAAGGAAAATATTATTATTTTTTACTTGATGATTGCAAAGTGAACACAAAAAGCGCATTTATTTACAATCTGCAAAAGCTTATGAACCAGATTCTTTTTCTTCCTTTTCTTTACTGTAGACTCTCTTGTCAATGACTTGCATACAAAGACTGAAAAGTGTCCAGAGTACAGAAGATGCCGAGGTGTCTTACCCTCTGAGCCATCTGTGAGGGGTGTTTGACCTCTGGAGAGGTTAAAGGTGCCGTTATCCATGTACGACACCTCAGCATCCGAGTGCTCAGAGTCAGTCAGTGCCAGCTCCTTAGCAACCGCTGCTTCATCAAACTACAGGTACAGAATATTTAGGTCATTGTGAGTGTATTAGAAAAACAAAAACAAAACAATAGTCTTCCAATTGGCTTTTTACAATCATGAACCCCTACAGATCCTCTAACCTCAGGACCATGTAGCTGCTCTAAATCCCTGTTATAAATAACCCTGTTTCTGGGCTCACCGATGGGCAGAATGCAGCCAGTTCTTCTTCACTGTCACTAACGTCATCTGAGGTCCCGCTTCTGATGGGCTTACGAAGAACTGCAAACACAGAAGGGTCAACATTAGTTTGGTTTATCAAAACTCCTGAAAGCAGCAATATACTGTAAAATACAGATAAGAGAGAGCTGCAATAGTTGATTCTTTATATCAACAAAGGAAAGCTTCTTTGCACAGATTTGTAGAAAAAGAGCTACAATGTATTGGAGTGACTTAAAACACACCTCTAAAGAGGCAGAATTTGTCTTCAGCATGACATCGGCCTGCACTTCATTTTGTGGGAATCACACTGTATAGATTTGCAGTGTACTTACACTGGTTATCTATAGGCTTTGACATCATGTATCCCTTGGCGCTGAAGTCCAGCCACTGCAGGGCTGGCTCCAGCTTCACACATGCAAGCTGCCACAGCCGATAATACAGAGCCAATGGGCACAGCAACACACCCATCACTGAGAGAGAGAGAGTAAATATTATGCAGTTGTTAAGATGCTGGAGAGGATGAGCAAGCCCTGAAGTATTTCTGCTACTCACAAGCCATGTATGACAGCACCAGTCCAGGGATGTAGCGCCCCACCGTGGCCACTAAGGTGAACAGACCACAAACCAGCATACAAAACTGCAAACAGTGGAGTTTAAGGATTTTATAAATGTTTAGAATTAAAACAAGTGTCTTTGTTTATTATATCAACAATTTAATAATACAAACTCATAAAGCAGTCATAATAATAATTAAAGGCCGTCTGTGACTAAATGCATTTTGGTTGGTCACTTTACATGTTGCTCAGATAGTCATGGGCTGCGTGCGCTTAGTCAGAAAAAAAACTGCAAACTGGACCAAACTATTTTCTGCAAGTAAAAAGTCTTGCTACACAAAACTATAGGGCTTATAACATCACTATGCAATTGAAACCAAGTTGGTTTAAATAGTGTTTCTGGTTTGGACAATCTCACCTTCCCTGGATTTTGCCGTTTGAACTGCACAAGATCTGTTGCACAGGAAGAGCCTGTAACCCAAACTTTAGCCAGGTGGTGGCATAATTCAGGCACACTCAAAGTCCCAGGCTGCACCAGACCCCAGCTGTGAGCCAATCAGAGAAGAGCAGAAATAATTGACACTTACATTAATCAACTCTCACAACCACTGGAAAAACCTAAAGAATTAACAAATAGACATTACCTTTCATTCTCACTCTCATCTTGTCTTTTAACTGTAAGAGAGCAGAAAAGGTACATTTTAGTGTTACAAGACTTATTTTATCCGTTTGCTTGTTTCACTTATTTCACATTGCTTAATTTTTATTTCCATCAGAATATTAGCATTTTGACAAGTTTTATGAGAGTATCATTGACTTTTAATTTAGGATTTGGTTTTAATTCTATTAAAGACTTCCCAGAATGTAGATCAAATGCTAATAAGCCACTGTGTAATGGCTACATGGGAGATATTGATTCAGGTCGATATTGTTCACCTTCTGGAAATGCACTGGTGGGAAAAGTCAATTTCATAACTCTCTACAAGCTGTGTGAATTGGCAGTGAGAAAATGAAACCCGAGTAGGTCATAGTACAGGGAATGCAGAGGTTTTGATTACACCCAGTATGATTAATATTAAGAAAATAAATGCACGGAAGAAAGATCATGAGGTCTTATAGGTAGTAGTAGCAGACAAGCAATAGAGGAAGGTCAATTTTACCTCTAATCTTAGGCCAGATCTTATTCCTCCAAGTGTCGACACAAACAGCCAGAGCCAGACCTGATGCCAGCAGAAAGAGCAACCTCAAAGAGCTCAGAGCAAAAAACCTGAGAAGAGATCAGAAAGACTGTAGTCCAGCACTTTCAACTCTCTTTTTAAATGTTTTCATCATGAAATAACCTTAAATAAAGGCTTTTAAACAATTTTGTGCAGTATTTGGATAAGTTTTTTTATTTTATTTTCATGGATTACAACATGGACTTTACATTGCATCAGCAGCTCTGTTGGGGAAAGTCTGACCAAAACCTTGTGATGACATCTGTCACACATTTATCATGCTTAATGTATGAGGAAACCTTTGTTCCACAGGTGTTTCCGGCCCAAGTGTCTTCCTGTGCAAATCTCAGAGACGTCATGTGCTGCATGAGCAGTTGTGTTTTCTGACGAGGGGTGTAACGGTACACAAACATGACGGTTCGGGACCTACCTCGGTTCTGATGTCACTGTTCGGTACAGCAGGGGGAAACACTAAACATAAAATTGCTTTATATATATATTAAACAGTGGTTAACTGCACAAATGTATTTTACTTTAAATAAATAGAATTATAAATTATAAAAATCTACCTCCGATTCTGCTCTAAACTATGGGAGCCCTTTTACATTACTATAAAGTTACAATTAACAACAGAGCCCAAACTTATATTCAATAAAAAAAAAAAAAAAAAAGTGACGTGACATTCAGCCAAGTATGGTGACCCATACTCAGAATTTGTGCTCTGCATTTAACCCATCCGAAATGCACACACACACAGAGCAGTGAACACACACACACACTGTGAGCACACACCCGGAGCAGTGGGCAGCCATTTATGCTGCGGTGCCCGGGGAGCAGTTGGGGGTTCGATGCCTTGCTCAAGGGCACCTAAGTCGTGGTATTGAAGGTGGAGAGAGAGCTGTTCATGCACTCCCCCCACGCACAATTCCGTCCGGCCCGAGACTAGAACTCACAACCCTTCGATTTGGAGTCCAACCCTCTATTAGGCCATGACTTCCCCAACTACTATTTATGTTTATATAATAATCAACACTCAAGTAAATAAAATATATATATCTCCATGGTAATAGTTGTAAATGATTAGATAAATAGCGGATATTCTCCAAATTGGCACTATGTTAATGCGGAGAGACACAGAGGAGGCAAATTGTTGAATAAAGTCATTATTTTTGTTTTCTTTTTCCACAAAAAGTATACTCGTCACTTCATAACGTTAGAGTTGAACCACTGATGGCAGATGGACTGTTCTTACGATGTCTTTAATACTTTTCTGGACCTTGGCAGCATATTTTACTTGACCGTCTATATGGAAAAGTCAAGCCTCCTGGTTTTCATCCAAAATATCTTAAATTGTATTTCGAAGATGAACTTAGCTTTTACAGGTTTGGAACAACATGGGGGTAAATGATTAATGACAAAATTGTAATTTCGGGGTGGAGTATCCCTTTAACATTGTGGTTATTTTACCAAATAGCTTACTTCATAAATTAATTTCAACATCATTAAGTTAAAGAGGGTAAACTTAATCACTCTGAATCTGAAACTGAATCTGCACAAGCATTTTAGACACTTACAGTGGCTATAAAAGTATTCATTCCCCTTCTTTTTTTCCACGTTTTGTTACTTTTTTTTTCCCACATCAATCTACACTCCACAAACCATAATGACAAAGCAAAAAAACAAGTTTGAAACAACTTTGCAAATTTATTAGAAATAAAAAACTGAATGATTCCTATGCATACTCTTTTCTGGGACAGTAGAAATTTCGCTCTGGAGCATTCGTATTGCTTGTAGATGTTACTAGACTTCGAGTGGCATGTAGATTGATGTGGGGGGAAAAGTCATTTAACATAAGACTGAAACATAAATAAAAAACATGAAAAAATTATTTAAAAAATACTTTTTATAGACAATGTAAGTGTTCTTGCTCCGTCCAAGCGTTAACACACATTCCTGAATGAGTGCTTTAGAATATTCTTCAATCGCTCAAGTAATGTCAGAGTAACCCATTTCAGGGGCTGCCAAAATTAGTTTAAAATTAGTCAAGAGTTACAGAAATGCATCTTAATATTTACAAGTAAAGCTTCAATTTTGTTTAGGCCGCTTTCTATCAGACTCCCCGTCACATCTTGTTTTGACATCCATTGGGGGGGGATCAAGCCTTCTTTAGGCCTTCTTCAGACCTCCCCAAACATTATTTCTGCATTGCCTATACTGTGGTTAAAAAAATGATATATAAATGTCTTTACAAGCACAGAAATGCCACAAGCGGTTCCTCTGCTGTTCACTGAAGCAAATAAAAGGAGATAATAAGATCAGGGAGAATATTTCTCTGATGGAGTGGGTGACTGCACTAAGTGAATGAAGACTGCATGCCTGAACAGTGAAGATAAAGAGAGTGAGCCACCCAACAATTCTTCCCTGCACATCTTTCCCTCCTGAAGCATTTCACCTAAAGCTTTCAGACTTGTTAAGCATTTTTATAGCATGTAGTCAACCTGAAATCTCACTCAAAACCCAATTCTGTGAGATCACATTTTTCAAAGAAAGGAGGCCATATTATCAGGACTTTATCCATTAAGGATTTGAACAGGATGAATAAAAATGGGTGTTACCTACCAGAATGGAGCCTTAACACAAGTTTGCATGAATTCTTAAATAGCTATTTTTTGGCTATTGACTATTATTACTTTATCAACAGAAAGGAGAGTTCATTTCAGAGGAAGAGCATGTTATTAGATTTTGATTAAAGTTATAAAAAAATATTTGTAATAAGTTATAACTGCACAAATGAATAACTCATGGTAGGACCAGGATATGCATTAAGTAAGTAAATAGGGTCCATGTTGAACTTTATACTTTATTGACTTTATTATCTCAAATGTCAAAGTGTGTATTAACAGCACAAGGCTTCCCAAGTTAGGCTCAAGCTGGCCCTGAGAAAAGTCTTAAAGTGGGTGGTTGATCAGCTTTTTTGAAGGCTTGATTGTGTTTATAGGAGTGCAGTGTAACGTGTTCATGCTTCATTTAAAAAAAAAAGTGATGTCACAAACCTGGGAAGAAGCTTATTGTAGTCCATACCAGCCATTTTTGTAGGCCGATTTCTTTAAAAGAAAAAAAATCTCCCTTTGCATTGAACCTTGAGTGCCGTCATAAAAGTGAAATCATAATCAACCACCCCTTAAGACATAAACAAGAAATCATACCACAGTAAGGCCAGGCCCAATAAACCAGTTTGGGAACATAACATGTTAGTTGGCTTCAATATTACATTTTAATAAATAATAATAATAATACATTTTCTTTTAAATCTTTTAATAAAACTAGAATTGAATCTCAGCATCATGATTAATATAGTCCTAATATTATAATTTAATATTAATATAACACTATTGTATAATTTACTGTGTCTGTATTGATTTTATATGTTAATGTGCGTGACAGTGTCTGTTTTAGTGCTACAGTTATAGTAGGAGGTGGAAGACAACATGAAACATACTTAGGACACAGAAATGCAGTGCAATCTGATTTCTGCTTAACAATCAAACATGGTACATATTACAAGATTAAACGTAATTTCCCTGTCAATTACAAAGTAATTGACAAAGTGTGTGCACACAGCATTGTCTTCACAGTAGCACCAATACAGCCAGAAATCAGTCTAAATATAGGCACCCAGCCTCACCATCTGTTTCTTATCTTAAACTAAAGGGGGTAAAGTCTGAAACACAGAGACATGTCATGTATGCATCCAGATAAAACAAGAAAGGCTTATACAAGATCCTCAAAACTATCATGAATAATGTAAACGTTTCAACTGAAAGCGCTAGATTGTAAACACAGCCCGAGCAGAGATAAATCCGTGGAGATAAAGCTCATCCACTCACCAGAACATGACATTGGCGGCCGAGTACAGCAGGACGCTGTGAAAGGGTCTCTCCCACAATAGGACAGACTGTAGGTATGTGAGCAGGCGCTCGTGCGGTCCCAACCGCTCAAGCAGCGTTGCCTTCACCGCGCGAAGCTGCTCCTGACTCTCAGCGAAGCACGAGCCGCTCCGGAGGCCGAGGCGGGAGCGCAGCGGCCCCGTGGTGTCGCTCCCTCCACCAACGTCTTCCGCTCCACCAGTGTGAGCCATACTTACGTGTTCGGAAAAACAAAAATACTGAGACAATCTAGAGTAATATAATGCTTCAAATAAAACCCGTGATCTGGATGTATGTAGCGCGCTAGCTTAGCCTGAAGCCGCTCAGGGCAGAGCAGTAGTAGGCAAGAGGCTGCCGCCGTTGATACAGAGAAAATGTGAGATAAAGTCCATTATTGGGTCCAATTTGATATATGTATGGGTTTAAGTGTTTGCGCGGGTGCTCTTTAATGTTGTCTCCGTGCTGCTGTCATGTCCAGTCGCTGTTTTTGTCGCGGGAGCAACAGTGTGAGAGCCGGGGAGGACGGGCTTGATCTGGCCAATGAGATCATCAGGATTACATCTATGGCGGGTGGAATGTGACAGGATTACCTGCCGAAGTCGACAGTCGTGTACTTTTGCGTGTCATAAGAGTACGTCGCCTCAACAGACGCGTGACAAGTACGCCGCCTCAACAGACGCGTGATCAGTACGCCGCCTCAACAGACGCGTGATCAGTACGCCGCCTCAACTGACGCGTGATCAGTACGCCGCCTCAACTGACGTCACCTCAACAGACACGTGATAAGTAAACCGCCTCAACTGACTGTGACACAAAATACCTCAAATAGAGTTAAATTAAATAATTTTTTGGTTTTACATTATTTTACTACAAATTATACACCATCAACAGAGCTGAAAATTAGTTGTATTTTCACAATAACATCAACATAAATTCACACACATTAATTATTAAACATTATTCTGATTTGTGCCATTCTGAGGTTTTACTTTTGATATATTGGTTATGTTAATAATTTTACTTAACACTCTGTTACGGTTCTCAGTTTGTCCTGTTTTCAGAGTCATGTCGACCATAAAATGTGCATATCAACCATTGAGCTAAATAATTTTGGTCAATAGAAGGTAATGAAAAGGTATTTTAATAAAATTGTTAAAGAAGTGTATTAAAAATTCAGGTGCATTTTGAAACACTTTAAATTGGGCTGTCACTAACGATTATTTTGTTAAATGAGCAATCTACTGATGATTTTTTTTTTTTTTTTGTAATACAGAAAAGACTTGAAATATTTGCTTAAACTGTAAATCTTTAAAAGTAGACTTAAAATATCTGTAACGATGAGGCAATAATTGGTTTAAATAAAACATTAAAAGCGAGTAATCATATGGTTTCACTGAACACTGTTAAAATACATAAAGGAATGTTCATCTAAACAATAAACGTATGTACAATATGTAATGTAAATGCCTATAGAGGGCGCCAGCAGCCTAAGTGATTGAGCAAGTTTGCATATTTAGATCTATATTGATGTAATCTTGTGTTGGCGTTTTATATATATATATATATATATATATATATATTTCATATATATGAATGTTTTCAACATTTTAAGTCAACAGATGAACTTTGCAGATGAGTTTGTTGACTGAGCTGCAAGAGATGTGTTCCACATAACAGTGAAACAATGAATATTATTGGAAACATATTGGTACAATTCAGAAAAATGCAGGCTTTACAAAATGTTTAGCCACAAACTATGCTGATATAGCGAGAAATTCACTTCGACAAGAAATATCCACACATTGGAGGATAAAAAAAAAATCTTAAAGGATTTTTAAAATTAAAAATCTAAAGTCTCAAAGTCTTAAAGGAATGGGGATCTTCATGTTGATCAAACTTTTTTTTAGAATAATGTATGGAGACGCAAATATTTAGCATGTCCCTTAAATATGTAACTTTTGGCCTGTAGGATAAACAATGATTTCACTAAAATTTAACATTTAATATACAACTAATTTTTCAGTTTTATGGCATCCCTTTTCCAGTTACATTTTTTTTCCGTCTTTTTGCAATTGACATTATTTCAAGCCACTGTTTGTACTGCTTGCTCATTTTCAGAAATAAAAGTACAATTAGTAATGATAAATCAGCATTGCTGTGTTATTGTATGTTGTGAGAAGTTTTCTGTGTCTTAAATTCATTAATGACAAACGCATTTGAAGTTTTGGGTTATTACAATACTAATCTAAAAATGTGAATAAAATTCAGAGTACATTTTGATTGGTATCAAACATTTAATTTGAAGACTTAAAAGACAACGTCAAACATTTCGAATTCAACAGAAAAAAAAAACAGAACAAGCCTTTTGATGACAATGCCTTTTATATATATATCACTTTATGAAAACACCTATTGTAAACGTACCTGGATGTAAGAGTCATCATTTTGTCACACAGAGTAGGCTACAATATCCTTTGTCTGACACATCCATTTCAAGTCAGTCAGTCTGTATTAATGAACAGGTGACCTGAATCAGGTGTGTTTAATTAAGGAGACATGCATATTGTGCAGTGATGGGGGTCCTCCAGGAATGTTCTTAAGAACCATTGTGCTGTCTGCATACATTTACAAAATAACAAGAATGTGTTTGCTAATTATATATTGTAGTTTACTTTATATCATAATAGGCTACTATTTGTCTATTCTTTTTTTTTTTAAGTTCTGTGCTTCAGAGATAAATTGTGTTACTATGTATATTGATGTGCTTAAAAAATTGTATTAATTGTTTGGCAAATGCAGGTGTGTTGACTAGGGTTGGAGCTAATTCTGCATGCCAGGTGCACTCCATTCATTGGTTATCCCTAGGCCTGGTTCTTAGTCCTGGTCATGTGGACCCTCTGCTATGCACATTTTGCATGTCTCTCTTATTTAACACTCCCGATTCAGTTCATTAGCTTGGTAAAAGAGAGCTCCGTGAACTGAACTGAGTGTGTAAGATAAGGGAGATATAAAAATTAAAGACAAATGGGGTCTTCCAGACTTTTACCAGTGATAGATGCAAAAAGCTAACATTTCTCATTGGATGGGGGTTTATCAGGTATGGGTAACTGGAATGTGTGAGGGTACACAGACATGGAGGCTTTATATTGGCATTGTACAGAGATGCATACTGCCATCAAGATTACATCTTTCATGAGAAGTCCATGGTTATTAGACCAAGACAATTCCAGCTCTCATTCTGCATGTGCTACAGAAGCACGGTAGACAGAGTGAATGTTCAGTCCAGATCTGTCTGAATATTGAACATGTGTGACCGATCATGAAAAGGACATTCAGGCAATGATGACCACAGACTGATGAGCAGCTGAAGAAGAAACAATTATTATCCTCGATTTACAAACAATTGAACACTGAAATTAAAAGGAAAGTTGACGTGACACAGTGTGAAACGTGTTTCTGTCCCATTTATCTTATATTTACAGATTACTGTTTATTTAGTCAGTGAAAACATTGAAAATTTTGTTTGCAGTTTTGTCAATCAAATAAATATTAAATATGGGTTTCTATTTAATCCTATCGAGATGTTTTATGTCTTGAGGTCTATAAAAGTTAAAAATAATAATGATAAATATAAATTTCAAAGCATTCTATGTACTGTAATTATAAACTATACTGTCAGTTTACCATAGTTATCCAAATTAAGTAAATCATTCTCGTTTTTTTTTCAATTCATAAGAATAAAAACTTCTTATATTTGGGTTAAAATCAATCCCATGGCGTCATCTAGTGGACAAAATTAATATCACTGCCTTAGCGTCCCAAATATGATAAATTAATAAAATTAAGCATGTTTGCTTAGAACGACTTTGTTCTCGATGCCATTTAATGTTAAAGATCGAATGTCTAATGAATATCTATTATAAATACAACTTTATTTCTGTTAAAATTACACTCTTCTATGTCAAGATCACAAGGAAACAAGAAAGAAATGTAATTCAAGCAGAAATCATGCATTTCCTCTCAGTTTTTCCCTACTGTTTGTAGCATCCAAGCAAACTGAACATTAATGTGCTTGTACTTCACTTCAACACCAACTTAACAGATAAACATAATTTATCAAACATAAAATAGACTTTATGCAGTTATTATTATGCACTGTTACCACGTTTTGGGAAATATCTTAAAAACAACCTGTTACAAATGCATCTACTGTAATGCAAACCTTACATTTCGTGTAAAGCAAAGTATACTGAGACGATGTATATATCAGGCGTCTTGTGAGGCGGCGTATATTGAGACGGCGTATATATCAGGCGTCTTGTGAGGCGGCGTATATTGAGACGGCGTATATATCAGGCGTCTTGTGAGGCGGCGTATATTGAGACGGCGTATATATCAGGCGGCATCTAAGGCAACGTAGCTAGGTTCAGACGTACTGAGAACACGTACTATTTTTGTTAAATTTCTTACGTACGCCGTCGTCACGTCGCCGCCTATGATTGGTTCCAACAGTGACGTCGCCGCGACGTCGCCGCGGGTCTGTCGTCTGCCCTCCCATTCAATCCCATTCAAAAATGAACACGGACTGACGGCGACGGAAGGGTCGACTGCTCCTTCTCCTTCTCCTGCTAAGGCTTAGATGTGTCACAAAATGCACGCCATATACATCAGAGAGAGCTCCTCTCATTCAACTCTCTCTTCACGTGCCTTCACAGATCACTCGTTGAGTAGGCCTAGTTTCAAAACGTCCCAAACAATATTACGTTTGTTTGTTATAAAGGTGTTTCATGGTGGTAGTTTAATGTAAATTACTAATAAGTCAAATAAGTCATCTGTATTATTGGCATAGTATCCAGGAAGATGAAGAGTTTACGGTATGGTTTATGAAACAGCTAGACATAACATCCCATATATATATATATATATATATATATATATATATATATATATATATATATATATATATATATATATATATATATAATATCAGTAGAGCAGTGTCATGTATAAATAAGGTCCAATTGGTTTCCTGATTTGTGACCAGTAGTAGTTGCTTCCACTGTCTCCATCTGTAAGTCGATTTGAATAAAAGCATCTGCTAAATGAATAAATATAAATGTATGTGTGTGTGTGTGTGTGTGTGTGTGTGTGTATATATATATATATATATATATATATATATGTATATATATATATATATATATATATATATATATATATATATATATATATATATATATATATATATATATATATATATATATATATAATACTAAATACTAACTAGTTTTATTTGAAAGGTTTATATATCTTAGTACAGAGTAGTACAGAGGTGCCCAGACTTTTCACAATGAAGGATCAAATATCCAACTTGATTGAGGGCAGAGGGCCAAACATGTTGCAATATATCAAAATTCATAAAAAAAGTATATTCTCGACATAAAAATGCAAAAACAGAACAAAATTTCTTAAATTAAAAATTAGAAAGCTGAATTAGAAATTAAGATATGCTCCAATGGCATGTTTTCCCTTATTTTTATGGCAATAAATGGTATGGTGGGCCCTATATATATATATATATATATATATATATATATATATATATATATATATATATATATATATATATTTACAAGTGTGTGTGTAAAATATTATATATGTATGTATGTATTTACAATTTTAGAAAAGTTTTTATTTTAAACCAGATCTCTTACTACATATTAACAGAATGTAATAATGTAAATCCATGTTATAAAGACTCTTGGTTGGAGCTGAACTCTGCAGGACAGCGGCTCTCCAGGACAGAGTTTGGTGACCCCTGATGTAATTTTGCCAATAGTAATTTAGTGTTATCACACGTTAAATTAGGCAATTCATGAAATAATTTAACTTCGTTCATATGTGTTGCTTGCTATACACTGAGACATTTAACAAATAACTTGCAGTTGAAACTTTTTGAAGTGCCTTTGTTTGCGCAACTGACGCGCAGCTTTGATGTAAACGCATACGTCTTATGTCATGCATTACGTCAGTGATGCGCTCTATGTCTGTTCTTTCTGCCTGTTTGTATATTTATCTTTGGATTATTTCGATAAAGAGTTCTTTCGGTACATTTTAACAAATATTGATCGCTTCACGTTTGAAGGCTCACGTTGTGAAAGCTTAGCGTGGCCGTGGCCGAAGTCTGCGCATGCGCAGTGCGCGTTCGTTAGGCCGTTGCTGTTGGAGCGGGAACACGCATAGGGATTGACTGACTGCAGAACATCTCTCAGCTTTACTGGTCGAACAGCTGAAATAACAGGACAGCATGCCTCGAGAAATTATCACCCTGCAGCTCGGGCAATGCGGGAATCAGAGTGAGCCATTCGTTGTATAACGTTTTGTTTGATCATCTTTATATAAACAGTTAACTTAGCTAACGTTAGCTAGCTAGCTATCACACTGGATACCTTTGGAATGATACAATGAATATAATTTAGTAACGATATGGTTTTGATTGTTAATATGAGCCTTTCATCAGCAAGAAGCCAAACACTTATCCATTAGTTTCCACTTAACTACTCTTTTGTATGCACATAATTCTAAACATTGCTTTGTATTATTTACAGTCATGTTTGACAATTTTATATATAGTGATTTGCATTGTGTTCATCTTTTACTCTGAGAAATATGGGGTTCATATAACAGTTAGAAACTTGTGAGCTGAAAGAGACTTGTTAGACTTGGTCATTAAAGGCAGATGATCACTTAGTGCAAGATTTGATGTGGCATAAACAATAGCCTCATCACATCAGTGTATAATTGCATATGAAAATAGTTTACAGACTTCTTACAAGTGTTGTTAATAATCCAGCATTAATGGACTGATTTGTGTGTTTATTCTCTCTCTGTGCAGTTGGTTTTGAGTTTTGGAAGCAGCTGTGTGCTGAGCATGGCATCAGCCCGGAGGGCATCGTAGAGGAGTTTGCCACTGAGGGTACAGACCGGAAAGATGTCTTCTTCTATCAGGTACATAAATACAGACTAAGAAGGCATTTAGAGCTAATCAATCACCAACCATAATCACAGCACATTCGGATTGCTGCTCTAAAGTATATGCTTTTATATATTATATTATATTATATACAGTAATATAAATCACTGAGTGGAGTAAAGTTCCGATATTCATTGGCATAATTGTGTTTGCATATAATATTGCCAAAGTAGTTATAAAAAAGTAGAAATAAAATACTATTAAAGCAGTGTTGTTAGTAATGTGAAAAGTGAAAAACTTTTAAAATAACATAACATGTCAATAGCTATATTTCTATCCAAGGATGTGAATTTAACTTCTCAGCAAACCTGGAATATCGCATAAAACATTTACAAATAAAGCACCGTTTCCATCCAACGAGTCAAAGAGAACAAAATCATTACTTGATAAACTGCCACTAAACATCTGTAAGAAAACTAGGAGAAGCCACTGAATATAATAATTTTCATATGTAATATTTTACTTGTGCTTCAGTGAGAGCAGACGTAACATAACACAATAAATGCAGTCATTGCTTTTAGAGCTGCATGCCTGCTGTTTGGGAACCCAGTCATGTAAGACAGTAATTATACAGAAATAGTTTGATGACAGACCTACCTCACAGGCATTTCAGAATGACCAAAACAACATATAGATGCTGTGAACGAGATCGGTCCGCTGGTTAGTTAAGTTATCCTATCTCATAGTGAAAGTCAAATGACTTTTTCAATGTGCGTGGTGTAATTTTTTCGGTAAATGTGTTTCCATCGTAGTTAATGCACATTTTTTCATACAAAGTTTAACCTATTCAGTTGTGTGCACATTTTTTTAATTTATGTGCATCTTGGCATTTCCATCCAGCAGTTTTGTTATGTGATCATCCAAAATGTGCATAAAAATAGGTGGATGGAAAAACATAGCTAATAAGATTCTTCATCGTTAGTTAGGAGTTCACATATTTGACCACCAGGTGGAGCCCGGTTCAAATATATCCAGCTGTTTTAAGGCGATTATCCCTCCGAAGTCATTATGTGGAGCCCTTTTCACAATCTGATGGAAAATATATTTGAAATAAATGGCACAGCTTCTAGTTCAATTTTTTCGGACCAAAAAAACTTTTCCATTTAAAGACCAAAATTGGTTTTTCCACAGAAACTGTAGTGAACTCCTAATGTTTTCAAAGGGACTGCTTATATTTCTTCTCAAATGAGGCATTCAGTGTTAAAGCTGCCTCTGATGTGAATAGATTGTGTGAGTCACAGTATTTTAGTAATTTTCTCTGTATTATGGCTAGTTGTGTGGTATGTAAACTAGTGATCGACTGATATGGGTTTTTTTTTGATGGTGTTGCCAAAATTTTAGAGAGCAGGGTGACGGTTAAAAGTATGCACACTTCTAGCTATCCAATTGCTAGACTCACAAACTTTTTGTGGTTGGTGAAATTAAATATTTATTAGATAGTCGAAGATTTTAAATGATGTGTATTTGCTGTGATATGATAGAGTAATATTGCATTTGCCTTTATATGAAAGCTTTGACTTTCTCAGCACTGTGAAAATAAAGTTAAAGTGAAAAAAGTGAAAGGTAAGTGACGTGTGGCAAAGTATGGTGTCCCACACTCAGAATTTGTGCTCTGCATTTAACCCATCCAAGTGCACACACCCAGCAGTGAACACACACACACACCTGGAGCAGTGCTGTGGTGCCCAGGGAGCAGTTGGGGGCTCGGTGCTTGCTCAAGGGTCTCACCTCAGCTGTGGTATTGAAGGTGCATCCTAAGGTGAAGAGCGCTGGTTATTAACTTCCCCGCATCTACAATCCCTGCCGGACCTGAGACTAAAATCCACAACTTTTGGGTTATAAGTCCGACTATCTATCCATTAGGCCACAACTTCTCACTACTAATCGTTGACAAAAAGTAAAAGATGCCAACTATCTGCAGGTATTTCAGCCTTGCCTGTACATTGTTCAACCATAATGTAAAGCAGCAATGGTCAGTCTAGTGCTGATGTCATACATTGAAAGATTTATTCTCTAACATTTTGCAGTCTAAAGCTGCACGAGTAATCATAAGCATCTTAAGTAGACCCCAGTTGCTTCTCATTTGGGAAATTGAGCATCCTTTAGTTTTTTCCTTGTAAGGAGTATTGAGAAGCACTTATGGAAATGTGATTTCCATTGATCCTTTTCTCCTCTGTTTCACCTCCTTCAGGCAGATGACGAGCACTACATCCCTCGTGCTGTGCTGTTGGACCTGGAGCCCCGAGTCATCCACACCATCCTGAACTCCCCTTATGCCAACTTGTACAACCCGGAGAACATCTACCTGTCTGAGCATGGCGGTGGAGCCGGTAACAACTGGGCCAGTGGCTTCTCTCAGGTACACTGAGTGATGTTAGATATCAGACAATTGCTGACTTTTATTTTAGGTTAAATTTATTTTATGGTTTAGGTGATATAACTGGTCATTATTTCTTTTAAGTTTCTCATAGTTTAATCACTTTTTTGCAGTTCAAAATTTCAATTTCTCATAGTTCCTATTTTAATAGACAAATTAACAGTACAACCTCGTCCAATCCAATAATTTGTCAGTGATTTATCTTTATCGATGCATTAAAAACTAGCAGCACATACTCGCACTAACAGAAGATGATATTGCTAGATATATACAGTATATTTAACTGCTTTCATTGATTCAACGTGACTAATAAACACACGACTACGACAATATATGACTTATCTAAGGTTGTCTTATTAGAATTTTTGTTTATAATTTTGTATATAATAATTCTATGCTGATCAACATAAGCTTTATCATTGCTTAATATACAATGTAATATGTTGCGTGCCTTATTCTGTGGAAGAAGCCTCATCATCTCACAGAAGGAATTTTTTTCAAACACTTTTTCACCTGATTTCAGATGGAACAGCATTTAACACACAGAGCCATAGTTCACTGAGAAGCTTTCATAATTGCAGAACGATCCTGTGATTAAATGGTTTGTGATTTATGACTCTGTGTAGTAAATGCTGCTCCATCTGAAAGCACATGCTGGAAATTTACTACTATTCACAGATCCAGCTTTACTGATAAGATATGGATGACAATCACATTTGATTAATCACGCAGCCCTACTTGGCACTGACTAGCCATTTAGGCTAAAACGCATTAACACTCAGTACATATCAAACGATCTTTAATAACAGACAAAGCTCAATAGTGAACATGTAATAAAAACAGTAATTCACACTTGTGTGGTGCGACATTGCTGTCAGATCCAATATAGTCGCCATAGGATCATCCCAGAATTCTGCGTTGAATTGTGCCTAGTTTATAAATGAATTCACGGTAAATGAAGTGAACAAAGGACCAAGTTCTTACTGACGAATGTCTGGATCTACATTAAAAATAAAGGTCATCCACTCTTTCCTAATGTTGGGATCAGAAGTAAGGCGATGCAAATCATTTGGTTTTTGCGTTGAACTTCATTTGCCTCTCTTCTTATTTACACTACATGCGTGAATCAGTGGGCGGGGCTACACAGGCAGCGATGTAGAAGGAGGCGTTTGTCTTCTGTGGAGGCGGTGCTTAGCCACACTATTACATCATAAAGTGACTCATTCCACAACCTGTCGTTTTGGGAAATTGGTTTCAATATGAGCTGTTTTTAGACTAACGGGAAAGTTTTGAGTTCTGAAACTTACAGGATGTTTTTACAGTAAAGTAACCTCTTATGTCAAAAGATCAAGGTTTTTTTTATTTTAAATCTGACTGTACTTAATTTTTCCAGTTTCTTATTTAAATTCAATTAAAAGTTTGAAATCAAATGCCTTTTTGTGGTGTTGGCAGTTGCACAATGAAAATGACCCCATTTCATAATTTAGCTATTGGTACACTTTCAAATTTCAGTATCTTTCAGTATCTTTTAAGTGAGGGAACTGTAATTTCTAAAATTGTCTGCGATGTTACGATAAGGTCATAAAAATGCATATATACAATTTTTTTACAAGAATTCATGTTCATGTTTGACAACTTTATCTTGTTTTCTAATTAAACTGTGGTCAACATGTTTGTTCATTTCAGGGAGAAAAAATCCATGAGGACATCTTTGACATCATTGACAGAGAGGCAGATGGCAGTGACAGTCTGGAGGTATGACTCTGTGACTGTACACTTCTCTGTCTGAAAGCAGTGGTTTAGCTGACAATATCATATTTAGTTAGATATAAAAGCAGAAAAAGTCAATTATTATGAATGAGTTGGTTGAGTGTCATTCATTAGGTTTTCTCTGACTTTTGGAGAATATTTGGGTTTTTTAAACAGATTCAGATTTTTAAACTAAGTAAAACACTTTCTGAATATCTCCTGATGGTAGAGTGATGACCATTTTATGTATTTCCATTTTTCCCCCGTTGCTTTTGTTGCTCCTGTACCCCTTTCTACAGTGCTCTGTCTGTTCTTTTTTTTAGTTTTCTAACATACACAGAACTGCTGTATGTATTCATATAGCTACATTTATGTACGTGATTGCCCACAGATGGTTATACAAAAGTGCTATTTTATGCATTCTTGCACACTTAATTTACAAGATACAGATGTTCCTCCCATTAAATCAACAGACTCAGCCCTCCCTGTGTAATCTGGGTCGTTCACTTTATTACCCTCAATTACTGGTGTGCATGCACATGTATAACTTGTGTGTAAGTGAAGGTTAGGGAGTGGTTTGGAGGATGATGTTAGCAGTCAGTTAGTTGCATGCATAACCGCTGAAAGGTGAGTGACCATCACACAAATTAATTAGGGTTTGAGGCAAAAAAAAAATAACTCCCTCAAATTACTCAATGTGATGTATTCATGATGATCTGAGAGGGAGATTGTGAGAATTGATTATTTATTTAATTATATTTATATATATATATATATTTATTTTTGGCTTTATTATAGCTTTAAAACAGTGTTTTTATTTCTGAACAAAAATGTGTTTATCTCCCTGTTAAGGTAAATTATTCAGGCAAATAATTCAGTTCAAATATTTGATTTAAATTAACTTTAAAAAAAAAAAGGGGGACAGTAAGATTTAATGTTTTTTAAACATTCTATATTTGCTTTTTTAGGGGTTTGTGCTTTGCCACTCTATTGCGGGGGGAACTGGATCTGGTCTCGGGTCCTACCTACTGGAGCGACTGAACGACAGGTGCCAAAACACAATTCACTGATATAGGACTCAAAACAACTTTGAATCCCCCTGCTCTGACTGATTTTTGCAGTCCACACTCCCTCTCCTGAAGCACAGATCCACACCCTCTGCATTGTTCGTCTAGACTTTCAGTCATGAAGCGTTTGGGTGGTAGTCAGTGTAATTAGAGGGAGATGCAGGCAGCAGCCATCACCAGGTGTAATTAGCTCTCTTTAGGGGTGTCTTTAATATCATTGTGTGTGCAACCTCAAGTTCAACCTCGTTCAGCTGTGTCCGTGTTCTTGTGCCTCAAACATTCTTCTGTCTTTTTTAGGTATCCTAAAAAACTGGTTCAGACCTACTCTGTCTTCCCTAACCAAGATGAGATGAGTGATGTTGTCGTACAGCCATATAATTCTCTTCTGACGCTAAAGAGACTGACCCAGAATGCAGACTGTGTGGTGAGTGAATGAACACACACTTTACACGCTATCTGCTAAACTTTTCTGCTGGCCTAGAATTCGGGAGGCTGTTATACACCGGTACACACACATTACAGGGTTGTGGTTCTCAAATGAATGTGTTTCTATATGAAACCGAGCCCCTCTCATACACAGCCTGCGACTCAGTTACACAATCAGCCTTCCCAAACAGACCTTCTTTCTTTCTCTCCTGCTTTCATTTCCCAAACAGCAGCCGATGGAGAAAAGAGGGTCAGTCCTGTGTTTGAATCTCTCCTTCTCTCCTTTCATTTCCTTCTCAGTACACACAATAGCTTGGTCCCTGGGCATATTTCATGAACCATGCAGAGTGCTGTCATATCTGTACTTCTGGACTGGAGGTTTATGGATATGTCGAAGCTTGCTATTTTACTTTCATACTGATATCAATCAGAAAATGATTGAATGGATATTTATCCAACAAACACAACCAATTGACTCCCTGAGGAGCCAGTAATTGTGTTTGTATATCATCCTTAAATATGTTTGATCACCAACCATAGCAAAAGACTAAAGCATAACATTATTATTTATATCTCCAGCAAATCTCCATGTGTGAGGGCTGTGGATTAAAATAGATTAAGCTTTAGTGGAGTAAATGTCATTAGTAAAGGGTAAGATCTGTTTTAGGCATATTGCGTTTCTTGCAGCAGTCTGCTAGCTTCATTATAGTCTCTAGCTGATCAGATCAGATCAGAGAGTCAGCACAAAAGATGAGGTTAATAGAGGTCGATGACTTTGTTTTTCTTTGATGAGAATACAGATCTAGACTTAAGTCCAAGTCTGAGGCATATAACTCTTATTTGAAAAGAAATACATTTCTGTCATAATTTATACAGCACCATGTTGTTCTAAACCAATTATTCATCTTAGAAAAGCAAATTGAAACAAAATCAAGCAAGATTTCAGTTCTTTCTTTAAAAAGTAAATTTGATGCAAACATTCCAGCTTATATACAAAAATATCGTACATATACAATATATATTGTATAAATATGATACAAAGTTTGTTTTAAGATTCAGTTGTCTTTCAGTTCATTAGCTGAAATTTACATAGATTGGCCAAGACACATCAAGTTGAACAAGACAAAAAGAAACTCAAAATAATTACAATAACATAATCATCAGTACATTCAAAAAATGTGACATCAAAAGAGATTGTATTTTTTCCATACCACATAATATTAGCCACATTGTTTTCAGATGACTTCAATAAAAATAATTATTGATATGAAATTTTAACAATCTCTAATAAATATTGACATTTTATCTGAACGTGCCATTAGGTACAGGACAGGTATTTAAAAAAAAAAAACAGTGCCATTTTACAAACATATATTATATACTGTATTTATATGGCAGTCTGGTGACTAACCTAAAAAAAATGACTAGCCAATGGCGATTCAACTGCCAAGGTGTCCGTAGAGGGTTGTAGGACCCCAGAAGACCCCGACATGTAGTTAAAAACCTCTTTCATTTCATTCTCTCTCCATGTCTCTTTCAGGTGGTGCTGGACAATACAGCTTTGAATAGAATCGCCACAGACCGACTGCACATTCAGAACCCCTCGTTCTCTCAGATCAACCAACTGGTGAGGTTAAAAGTCTGTCTTTTACAAGTTGACATGTGAAAATACAGGGTCCTATTCATCTGTCTTGAGCTGATGCATCCAACCCAGTGTCCTTTTTGTTTCAAAGCCCATCCCTGCAGCACATAGAGGAACCGACCCAGTGTGCTTCATGAAGGGACAGTAGAGTCACTCCATATTAATCACTGCTGGGCACCTGCAGCTCTCCTTTGATAAGATTAACATGAACATATTTAAGACAGTCAGAAAACCAACCTAACTTTAAAGCCAACTGTGAGTTTGTTTGGTCATGAGACAAATGAGAGAACGATTTCAGTATATGTATAGAAAATTTTTCGGACTATAAGTCGCACCTGAGTTTAAGTCGCATCAGTCCAAAAATACGTCATGATGAGGAAAAAAACATATAAGTCGCACTGGACTATAAGTCGCATTTATTTAAAACCAAGAGAAAACATTACCGTCTACAGCCACAAGAGGGCACTCTATGCTTTTAGTGTAGACTACAGGAGCACTGAGCAGCATAGAGCGCCCTCTCGCGGCTGTAGATGGTAATGTTTTTTCTTGATTCATTTTTAGTTCAATTCTCTTGGTTCATGTCAAATTAATTATGATAAATAAGTTGCACCTGACTATAAGTCGCAGGACCGGCCAAACTATGAAAAAAAGTGCGACTTATAGTCCGGAAAATACGGTAAGCTAAACCACGAGGTGTCAGAAGGCAGCTGGTGGCCTATCGCAGCTGTATTATATCAATGGCTGTGTAAATTTGAAATCGCACAGTCTGTTAGTTTCGGGAGGATGAAGCATTGATCTGAAAGTTGTAATCAGCAGTCTGACGTGCTGTTGTATCACATTTTAGTGAGGTGGTGATAAATAATCAGCTCATCTATGCTTTCCTCTTGTACACCCATTCTTGGGGAAGTCGTGGCCTAATGGTTAGAGGGTTGGACTCCCAATCAAAGGGTTGTGGGTTCTAGTCTCGGGCCGGACGGATTTGTGGGTGGGGGGAGTGCATGTACAGTTCTCTCTCCACCTTCAATACCACGACTTAGGTGCCCTTGAGCAAGGCATTGAACCCCCAACTGCTCCCCGGGCGCCGCAGCATAAATGGCTGCCCACTGCTCCGGGTGTGTGTTCACAGTGTGTGTGTGCGTGTGTTCACTGCTCTGTGTGTGTGCATTTCGGATGGGTTAAATGCAGAGCACAAATTCTGAGTATGGGTCACCATACTTGGCTGAATGTCACTTCACTTTCACTTTCCTTACAGCACCCTGCTCTGAGGTGAATAGTTGACTTTCTCAGTTCATCCATCACTGTCTTCATCACGTCTAATAGATCCAGAAGTCATATAAAATGGTCAACTTTAACACCACAATGGATAGGTTTCTGTAAAGGGTGACCAGAGTGCTAATAGAAAATCTTGTTCTTAAACAATAGCTATTTTTACACATACAACACATTTCAAGTGTACCAATAGCATATACAAACAATTAAGACAATAAAATAATATAATAAAAATAAAGGTTTTGACTACGATTTGTCAAAAGATGCATGTGCTTCTCTTTAACAGGTGTCCACTATAATGTCAGCAAGCACGACAACCCTCCGTTACCCTGGATATATGAACAATGATCTGATCGGTCTGATCGCGTCACTCATTCCCACTCCCCGCCTCCACTTCCTCATGACTGGATACACGCCGCTGACCACCGATCAGGCCGTGAGTTGGTCAAACATGGGGGTTTGCCTTCAGATACTTAGCAGAAATACAAAGGACTTAACTTTTTCTTTACTTTGTAGATTTGTTCTGAAAGTCTAGTAAGCTGCTTTCTGCAGTTTATATAGCCAACTACCTAGTCTATCGGTCTGTCTATCCATCTGTAATGATCTGTCTGCGTGTCTGTCTGTACTTTTCATTAGTAGCAAAATTACTTTGTCCACTATCTTGGTTTTAATATTTTTCTTAAAAACGAACATCTTTTCAGGTGGCAAGTGTGAGGAAAACGACAGTTCTCGATGTGATGAGGAGACTCCTGCAGCCCAAGAATGTCATGGTGTCCACAGGCCGAGACCGTCAGACCAATCACTGCTACATTGCCATTCTCAACATCATTCAGGGCGAGGTGGACCCCACACAGGTGTGAGCAAATTAGATAAACACAGCACATTTTAAGTTATATGTGCATGTCCTCATGTTTTATGCTCCTTTGCAGGTACATAAGAGTCTGCAGAGAATCAGGGAGAGGAAGTTAGCTAATTTCATCCCTTGGGGTCCAGCTAGTATTCAAGTGGCACTGTCCCGCCGGTCTCCCTACCTGCCCTCAGCTCATCGTGTCAGTGGACTTATGATGGCTAATCACACCAGCATCTCTTCAGTAAGACCTCACCCTCACTTCTCCATGTCTGTACTGCTCAAAAATGGGTTAGAACTAGGTACTGTATAGAATTGATCACAATAAATTAGAACGTTGTGGAAAAGTTGTCCTCTCCTTCACTCCTAGTTGTTTGAGCGCACCTGTCGTCAGTATGATAAGCTGAGGAAGAGGGAGGCCTTCCTCGAGCAGTTCAGGAAGGAGGACATATTCAAGGACAACTTTGACGAGCTGGATAACTCTCGCGAGGTGGTTCAGCAGCTCGTGGACGAATACAGCGCCGCCACGCGTCCCGACTACATCTCCTGGGGCACACAAGAGCAGTGAAAACCCCGTCGCTCACGTCCTAAAGACAGGCTCTGAACTCATCCTATAAAATACAGAGTGAATCTCAGTAGTGAATGCACCTCCAGAGACTCGTTTCCACAAACTTTTCATGCCTCACCATACAGTTCTGTCAGAGCCTTCTCTGCATTACGCTGTGGTAAGAACCACTCACATACAGTATGTATAAATACGTCATCTGTCATCTTTACGGACCTATAGTTCTTCAGTTTTCATAACCTGGTGCCTCTATCCTGAGCTGTAACTTCTCTCTCGTCCCATTTTCCTTGATTTCTTTGATTAGAGAATTTATTGCTCCTCCTTAATCTATTTTTGTACTGCACAATATCTACATCAATCTACATCAAGGTGGCCTGCACACAACCTGTCCTGACCACACACACGTTAGACGTCTACACCGATAAGACTGGGTGGTTTCATGAATGTAACCATAGGAGGGAGTGTGAAAGATTAAGCCTTTTAGAAGAGATCAGACTAGAAGCATCTTGTGAATGCACCATCTCACTCCCTCACGTTCACACATGCATGCTTTTAGACAAAAGGCGCTGACTTTCAGGGGATAGACTGTGATTGTGTGATTGAATCAGTTTTCCTCTCCGTCTCGTTGCAGATTACTCTCGAAGATTATCTTCGAGTTTTGAGAGACGATCAGTAAAGTCAAGTGTTATGCTGTTCGTCAATCCATCCAATCAGTGAACCCTCGTCAGGTTCATTTTCTAGTCAATCAAATCAGTGAGGTTACCTCATAGTCTGGCAGAAACAATCATACACCAATTCCAATGCACCACATATCCCCTTTCGAATAATTTATTCTTCTGCTCCCTGTGTGTGTGTGTGTGTGTAACTTTCATGCCAGATTTCATGCCAGTGCTTTCGTTTCCCTGGTTAGCACATGTTTTTCTTATTAATGTTATACTGTGTATATATAGTTTGCCGTCAGACTTGATGCATTTTCTTGTTCATGAGATTGAATAAATGTTTTTCTACAACAATATGTCTATAGTGAGCAAATAACTGATTATCCTCAAAACCATCTGTGCTCTTATCAGTCACTCACATGGGTAATTTGGCTTTAAAACACATTGAATAGCTCAGAAATGAATGCCTTGACCTTTAATAACCTCTCTGGTCTTAGTCTCTTATATTCAAAACCCAATACTTGCCAACAGATAACGTTAAGTTGAATCAAAGACATACTGCACATCAGGTGTGTCCTGCTCTTGAAGGGCTTCGTTTAGCTCCTGCCTTAACACACTTGTCTGGAGGTTTCTAATAATCCTCAAGAACTTGGTTAGCTGTTCAGGTGTGTTTAATTGTAGGGTCTTAATGTCGGATTTAATTTCATGCATTTTTGAAAAAATCTTTGACAAAATTGAAAACGGGCAAAACAATATTGATTTTGACCATATAGATTCCTTGTAATATTTTTCTATAAATCTGCTTTAAAATAGTATTTAGTGTGAAAAACACTGTATAAATATTATATAATTCTATAATATATACAGTAGAGTAATCTTTGGTGAATAAAGTATGAATTCATATGTCATATACTAATAATAATTTTTTTTATTTTTCACACATACAGTATAACTGACACTCCAGTGATGTTGTAATGGTGCTGCTTTATTACATACAGTATTCATCATTTTGCATTATTGCACATTTAAGTTAGCTATACAAACAATAGTGCAACTGACTATTACACGTGTAACATAATTAAGGTACCATGCAGCATACAAACCGTCTAAAGCATCAGAGGTTGTGTTACATGTATGACAGTGGGCGGAGCTGCCTGCAGCTAAAGAGTGACATGAAGAGAACACAAACGCATGTGAAAACCGCTACTGCCATCCCTGGGGCTGTAGGTGGAACGCAGTTTGGGCAAAAAACACTGCTTCTAACAAAAACCAAAATAAACAACATTGAACATGTGATTGCCCTTCACCTCTACATTTCTCAAACTTTTTTCACTTTTGTATTCATGTAGACAAGGTGCACTATAGCAAAGATAGTGCACCACCGAAACGTAAGTACTATGACTACAGAAAAAGCTTAGCTTGATTATGGAGTATGGGTGAATTAAAGATTGTACAGACTGTTTGACAGGCACTAGTGGCTCCTCTTCAGGCAACCTAAAGCCCCATACTGAAAATGGGCTCATACTCAGGAAGACTGGGCAGGTTTTATTGCTTCAGTAATAGTTTGGCAGTCATACAAGGAGAGAAAAGAAAAAACAAGGGAAAAATGACCCCAACCACTAGATATTTGGTCCATGTGAATTTAAAAGGGGCGAATTACTCTTATTTTGGGTTATGACAAACAGTAAATAATCCTTCTGGATCTACAAAAAGAGATTATAAAGTTATTTGCCGTATGTAGACCTCTCATGACGGGGGAAATAAATGACAAATAACCAAAAAAGTAAATAAACCTCATGACATCATATTTTCACTATGACATCATCCGCTCTTTTGTAATTATGCCAATGCAAGCACTAAAATACAAATACAGGTCTTTATGAAAGATATATAAAACAAAAGTAAAAAGGACAATAAAAACTCACTTCCACACAAAGTATACAACAGACAGCCATAAATAAAACTAGTAGGAAGTAACACATTAAAGGAGGACAATATGAACTCAGCAGATAAAAAAAGCACAGCTTTTGATGAAAGCACAGCTGACAGAGGCTACAGATTATGCTCAAAGGGATAGTCCACAAAAAATATAATTCATTTACACAATTTCATGTTGTTCTAAACCTGTATGACGTTCGTTATTGTGTGGAACATTGAAGCAGTCTTGGTGTTTTTACTTTTTTCTTTTCATACAATAAAAGTCAAAGGGATGCACATTAATGTTGTTTTGGACCCCATTTACTTTAATAATTTTGTGTTCATCAAGATGACAAAACAGACAAAACAGGCTTGGAACAACATGAAGGAGAGTGAATGAATTTTTCATTTTTGGTTGAACTACAGAAATGTCTTTACCATATGGGATGGACAATGTTGCATATCAATAGTGTTGATTATTTGTCTATTTTCAGTGTTTGAAAATGTGTTGAGAGGTCTTGGAAACATGGTTTCAACCAAAATTGTCTGGGGGGTTTTTTGTTGTTGAATGTCATTTCCCTTCACAGGCACCAGACTGCAAATGTGTGTCTTAGTTGGTTTTAACCGGATCTAAAGATCTGAGGCTCTCAATGGTTAAAGGACGCACAATGCAGAGTTACTGTAAGCTAACAGCACAGTCAAGCAGCACCAGGTCAGGCTCAAAGCATTTCACAATTACACTCATATCATAGAGACGAGCTAAAGGTCCTTTGGTTTCTACAGCTTCAAATGTTCAAGTCTGTCTCTCGCACACACACACGCACCACTGTTGGTCAGTAATGGACCGTTTTGAAGGTCGACGTGAAAGAGACTTGCACCTGATTTCATTTTAAGGTCATGTATGGTTTGATGAATGAGTTTAATGACGATCCAGGCAGGAGTCTGGAAAGGAACGTGTAAAGCAGAGCAAGTGTTTTCTTGAGTACAACGCCAGCATATTTGTGTCTTCCTGTAGTGCAATATAAAGACATCGCTGCAAAATAGAATCTGTATTTTTGTCATATTTTCCAATAAAACATAAAAACATCCTTTAAACAAGGTAAATTTACATGAGAAGCAAAATAAGAAAATGTAACTCAATTTGAGATAAATTCTTTGAAGTTAATCTTAAAATTAGTCATAATACTTGATGAATTTAAGGATAATTAAATGTATCTTAATTGTTCAAAATAAGTACAAATAAATTAATGTTGTTTTAAGGATGTTTAAATATTCTAACACTAAAAAACAAGGCAAAAATACTACTTCAGAAAATGATTTTTGTCTGTCTGAAGTCGGGCTATTATGCTCTCTGTGATTTTGGAGGAATCAGGGCCAGCGGAGGGCCCCGTGTTCTTTCTGGATTTGGCTGGTGGTGTAGCGAGTGAGTTCCTGAACCTGCTCTCCTGTTTGTGGCTCCCTGGACACCTTCCACTCCTCTTCTATTTCCACAGCATCTGCTCCTCTCAGTCGGTCAGGACTGCATATGCACGTGTACATCAGTCAGAGTCAGTGTGTGCGTGTGGGTGAGCGCGAGTCCATCTCTCTTCACACCGGGTGAGAGGGGAGCTCAAGTAGGGAGGGGTGGAGCTTAGGGTTTGTCTCCATGGAGATGCAGTCATCCTTGCCCAGCTGGCGACGGGTGGCACTGAAGTAAGCATTCATCAGCTGCATGATCTCAGTCAGCTGAGAGAGAGAGAGAGAGAGAGAGAGATGACTCGAGTCCACTGTTGAATATGTGCTAAGCATTTTAGACTAGTACAATGACTTGGTTTCAATTTTTAGGTCAGCATGGCTCTTGATTTGTTTTTAAAAGAGGTATTAATTTTTATTCCTGTCGAAAACAACAGGATATGCAGGTTAGGTATGTTTTGAAGCATGGCAGCTAGCTAGTTGCTTAGGGCCAGCAGATGACCAGCTCAAACCAGCTGCCATGCTTCAAAACATAACTATGCTGTTTTTTTCAACAGGGATGTTCACCAAGGTTGCACATACATGCATATATTTATTTTAGTCTATGACCGTGATCAAACACCAAATGAAATCCACTGACAGATGCAATTGTTTGTCATTTTTAGCATTTTTAATTAGTTATTTTAACATCCTTAAGAGTGATTATGGATCAGAACCACTATAAGTGACTGTTGATGACTGACATTGACTGGACGTCATTAACAGTGCATGTGTGAGCTAGCAGAGTTGTTGAAGCCAGGCAGATGTGAAGGCAAATGGTTTAGCATGAAAACTTATATTAGCCTGCAGCTAACATCAGAAGAAGATAGACTGGTTGTCTCAGGGTTTCCACGTGTGAGCACACTGAAAGACACGGTTAGTCTGACCTGTATTGTTTGAGTACTGGAAGGTTTATAGTACACGATACAAACACATTGACGTCAACATCCTTCCAGTTTAGCACTAGCCAAGGTTCCATGTTTCATATTTTAACATGTCATGTATTTTGGTGTGTGTGGGTATATGCTTCCCCATTATATCTGGAGTGTTTTGGCCTAATACTATGCATGCATGATGCTAACTTGAAGGCCAAGTTGCATCTCTCCATTATCGCTAGAGTGAAACTATGATAGGTAGAGCTAGCAGCTGTGTATGTTAAATGCTATGGCAATAGTATCATACTTTAAATGTTTTAGATTTACTGAAAAAATGTTGTTTTCAAAGTGTGATGCAATGTGGTATTCTGAGTGGTTTTGTGGCTGCCAGTATTTATATATATATATATATATATATATATACACACACACACACACACACACACACACATTAATCCTAATATGTATTTTTACTTTAGTTTTAGTCACTTTGGTACATTAGTTGCGGTTGTGGATAGTGATGATATATTGACTATGCCTCCTGCTCACCTTGGAGGTCTCGAAGAGCAGATCTCTGTCTCCTGCAGTGATCCTGAATGTGTTGCTATCAGAGACTCCATAGGAACAGATCTGACCAATCGGCAGAGACTCCAACGCTTCAGCGTCACCCTGACGATACAGAGACACGCAGGAAGCCGCCACACCTAGCCACAACTTCTGAGAGAAGCTTCCTGTCGAGCTCTACAAGACACAGGAAAATGATAAGCACAGCTCTGATTCTCTGGTAAAATGATCCTGGGGTACAAATGTTTAAAACTTAAATTGTCAATGCTTTACAAGAAGTTTCTTAGGCTTATCAAGGCTGCATTTATTTGGTGAAAAATACAGTAAAAATAGTATTGTTTTCTAATTTAATATATATTTTTAAAGTGTAAGTTATTTATGTGGCGCAAAGCTGAATTTTCAGCAGTCATTACTCCAGTTTTGCCAATTTAGCAACTTTGTCGCTTGATTTAGCAACTTTTCAGACCCCCCCCCCCAGCGACTTTTCTTCAAAAGCGACAAATCTAGCAACTTTCTCAGACTAACCTCATTTACTCTTTGCATCTGTTCTGTTCAGCGAGCGCAGAGAGGTGCAGCACTTTCAGTTAAACAAAAGATTTCTTCTGTTTCTTCTAACCCTATTTTACATGCAAGTATGGCCGAATACCACAGCACAACCATTGTCTTAATCGTATGTGTATTAGATTTTATTAAACAATGTTGTGAATAGGATTTTAGTGCAGATTAATATCTTTGAGAGCTGGTCATGTAGTCTTAAATGGACCGCGTTTCAGTCATTATAATAATAATTCCTTTGTCTGACAACAGAAACATTAAAATATATTAATAAAAACAGTTTTATTGAAAATTTGGCTGCATTAAAATGCAGTACATGAACACAGGGAGACAAGACAATACGGCGCACTTACGTCATGAATATGCTAATTAGCGTATGACGTCATCTAGCGACATTTAGCGACTTTTCAGGCGGGTTTAGCTACTTTCCATTGAAAGAAGTTGGCAACACTGCTTTACTCCAGTCTTCAGTGTCACATGATCCTTCAGAAATCATCCTAATATGCTCACTTGTCACTCAAGAAACATTTCTTATTATTATCAATGTTGAAACCGTTATACTGTGGGAACCACTCACGATGTAGAAGTCCACTTCATAGAGCGTACAGCCAAACCCCGACCACTGCCGAGCGATGGTGAGATAGGCGGCCATGCTGTCCCTGCGACTGTATCCCGTCAGGGCTTTCCAGCGCTCCAAAATGGCCGACATCACCACGGCTCCCTCTTCCCTTAGTCTGGCCCTCAGTCTTTGGTCCTGTTCCTGACGCCGCTTGTGTCCCCACAGTGTCCCAGCCAGCAGACCCCCAGGGAAGGAAGGGCAGCCAGGGGGATCGACGGGGGCCAGTAGGGCCCGGGCCTCCACCACTTCAGCTGGAAAGAGCTGCTCCAAGGGTGGGTACGGCGAGAGGGCGCTGAAATCCCCCAGTAGACACTGCAGTCTCAACGCTGCCAGGGAAAGAAGGTCATCCTCACAGGCTGGCAGCTGTCCCCGCACCACCATCTCATGACACTGAGGCCGGGAGAGGGAGGAAGTCAAACAAGGGAAAGTTTACAGAGTTCATTAGTGCACTGTGTTTGTATGCTTGCTTTTCACTTGACTGATAAAGACGTTATGCACACATATGTCCACACAAGTGTGAAACTAGTTCGCATTTAACACAAACAGAGAGGAAGAATTGGAAATCCAGTTCTCTTTTGTTTAGTCTTTTGCTTTGTTTACTACTTCACAGTATTGAACCGGAAAGTAACAAAATCATTGACGCAAACTTCAAAAAATGAGGCAAATCCAAAAATCTGACAATAGTGTGATTATTCCGCTCCAGTCAGTTCAGTGTTGATTCGCTTCAGTTCGGTAACTGTAAAGGTCATTCGTCATTGAAACAAGTTAAACTCCGTGATAAGCAGCTCTACTGAAGACAGTAGTGGCATTATTCAGCTCGAGTCAGTTCAACATTGATTCAATTTAGTTCATTAACAGTGTGAATGTTGCAAAATTCATGGCTTTCAATAATCTACATTCAGCTTTCTCTTTCTGCTCATTCCCACCCGTCTCTTGTCGGATTACCTGCTCATAGAGGAAGAGGTACTCAATGCTGTCTGTACTGATGTTTTCTGTGTCCAGCAGACAATACAGTTTGAAGCAGAGTCTGCATTTGCAGTCAGAGTCTGGATCTTTTGCAGACAAACTGGAAGACAGACAGAGATTTGTTACTGAAAAATGCATATTAATCAATTGAATGAATCAGGCCCCTGGTTGAGAGCCTCTGTGTTATAAACTTTTTTATTTAACCACTTCTAAAGCATACTCAAAGTATGTCTTTGTCTTAAACTACGTCTAAGTCTTTAAGTAGCTAAGGAGAGAAATTTGCAGATGCTTACTAAACACACGACTAAAGTCATGACATCATTCTGAACCATGTGACTCACCCTGATTTGCTAAGCTTTTTCTGCTGCTTGTGCATTTTTGCACACGCGGGTTTGTTTGTGTGTGTGTCTGTGTGTGTGTGTGTGTGTGTGTGTACACATAATACGAGCGTGAGAGAAAGACTAGGCGTGTGTCCATGAACCTACTTCTGGGAAGAGTTGGCACTGAGATGTGCAAAAACACACGCAAACACAACCACACTTCCCAGAATAAAGTGGATGCCTTGAATTCTGGCTGGCTTGGGTTATCTCTCCTTCAGTTTGCTTTCCACATCAGTTAATGCTCATGACATCAGTCTCACCCTGAGATCCCTACTGGAACACTGAATACTAATAAAGAGCTGCTTGTCTGTTCTCACAGTGTGTGTGTGTGTGTGTGTGTGTGTGTGTGTGTGTGTGTGTTTGTGTAAGAGAGCGCATCAGGGGGGTTGAGTTAAACTTTGCTAAAGTTCTGGGAAAGTGAATAAATCTATGAAAATACAGATCCACACTGTACTGCGTGGTGTGGTGCTATCGTAGATGGTAATATCATTGTAACTTCACATATACTATTGTACTGATTGATTACCATATTCCTTTTACATGGTCTTAACATAGTACTTAAAAAATACCATAGCATTACCTTGGTTAAGGTTCAGAAACATGGTATTAACATGGCACCATGTCCATCAAACTATAGTGCCATGATACTTTTGGTTCAGTATATCGCTATATTACACTAGGTGGAAGAGATTTATTAAAAAATATCTACTTTTCAAATCTGGTGATGACATCAGCGATTATGGTGCTGCCTCCGATAGCTTTTTCCCAGCATGTGTTCTGCTCGAAAAGAGCAAATGTGTTTCGGCTGTCCTGCAGCCCAAGACGTTCCACCATCTTCCTCACGACCTGGAGAGAGAAAATGAGAACGAGAAACAGTGTTATTTTAGTATTATTTATATACTATTATAGTATTTATTCATGTTATGAATTCACTTTCATTTTAATTTTTTCCGTTTTAATTTTAGTTTAAGTTTTTACTCATTTTTGCTACTTAGTTTATTCGTTTATATTTCTGTTTAGCTTTTATTTCTATTTTAATTCTAGTTTAGTAGTCATTTTTGTTCCTAAACTTCAGTAACTTAGTTTAATTTTTTCATCTAATATTTAGATTTTAGCTTTAGTTCAATTAACAAAAACCACTTTGATTTAAAAGTATTTATTTTAGTTTACAATAACAACAACTGATTGAAAGACACAAAAAATGTGTGCAAAAGTAGCAGAGCAAATGAATAAACTAATACATATTCTTAAATTTTTGTGTAAGGATAATTGCAAAAACTGAATTCAACATTACTAAAATCAATACACTTATAAATAAATACATCTCTCTGGTTCTTATTACTTGCGTGCTAATGCTTAATCCTTTGTGTGGCTTAAGCTCCCCAACCCCTGCTATAGAAGAAACAGTTGATGCAATACCTCATTAGCTGTGGTGTGTGAGGTGATCGGTATCTGGCAGCAGCCCGGTCCAGGATAGTGCACAGTACACAGTATCTCCTGCCTTCCCATCAGCCCCTGGATCTCCTCCCACGAGGGCACACACTCACGGCCGCGCGTCTTCTCCAGAGCCTGGGCTATGAAGGACGCGTAGCTCTCCACCTCTGGGTCCACACTCAAACTCTGAACCCTGACAGCAAAAGAAAGGGATTTTAAAAACTTCACATTTACAGAATTTCACATCCAAACCACAACACATTTCCCTCCCAAAAAAAAGTGTGTGGCCCCTCTGTTTAGTTTATCTATTTGCGATATAAAGTGTCAGCCACTTGGTAATTACACGCATGGCAGAGGCCCTGTTTGTGTCAAGTAAACACATGCGGGAAACATCTGGGCGCCTCAGGAGAACAGAGTCTCGTCCGTCTCCATCACACCAGCCGCCTCTGTAATCAAAGCCCTGCGGTCAACGCACCATTTCCTCACGGCACACTCGTTTATTTAGCCATTCTCCTATTTTCTGTCTATCCTCCAGACCTGGCAGTACTTTAAGAGTCAATTAGCCATGGGACGCAGAAAGCATCATGCCGTTTCCCAGCCTCTCGAAGAGAGGAAAAGAACATGTGAACAGGAAGTGCACTTTCCAATCCGGTCAACCTCAGGCAGCCCATATTTCCTACACACTCGCCCACAGAACCGTTGGCATGTTTATACCCAAGCACTTTTAGGTAATGTTTATTCGTGTATGTTGAGATCCGGCTGGTGGGTTGGTCTGTGAGTGTGCACATCCAGTGCACTGTACAGATGTGATGTGCGTAACCCACCTCTTCAGGTGAAAGCGCAGGTATCTGAGTATGCTGCAGCTGGGCAGGAAGGTGCAGCTCATGCAGGTCAGCAGCTGCCAGTATCTGAGCTGCGGATTCGGCTGTGTCTGGACAAGTGAGCTCAGGACGCTGGTCTGTTTGATAAGCTGGCAGTAGAGTTCATCTCGGAGCGGCCGGAGGTCGAGGCAGGTCTGGAGGATCCCCTGTATGAGAGGAATGGGCTCGCGGGCCGACTCTAACTGCTGAAGGCAGTTAAAAAGCCTCACCGCCTCTTCACGGATGGATGTGTAGCCTTTACCGGTCATATCTAAGAGGAAAAGCAAAAGGAGATGTGTTAACTGTATACATGTATACAGTGGGTATAGAAAAGAATCACCCCACTTTTTTGTTTTATTCAGCTGTATTTACTCAGCATCCAATACTTATAGCGTCCAAGTAAAAGATATATTGCCAACATCCTACATAACTATACTATATAAAAAAATGTATAGGATTTATAGGGACTTGATTTTGTTTATTGGAAATTGATTTGGAATTTATTGATTTATCAGAAACCTCACGTCAGCAAATTTTTGGAATGGAAAGGTAATCAGAGAAGACCGTAAATCATTTCTTATTTAACACTGCTTTGCCTTTGCTTTACTTCTACAAGACAGGTGCCTGGGTGACCATGGGAACACCAAAACGGCAGAGTTGTAGAAAGACGGGGTGTGTCTAATCTGATTGGTTCGTTGACGTGTTCTTCATGTGAGCAGTGGTGTTTATATGTGATATATGCCGTGTGAGTGTGTGTGTGGTTTACTCACGTGTGTGGTGGAGGCTGCCGTAGGAGAAAGGCAGCAGTGGGGCGTAGAGGGGGCTCTGCGTGTACCTCAGGATGGGATTATGCTCATAGATGTGCTCCACAACCTCTGGATTGAATTTATTCTCCTATACAAGAACAGCGCACATAAACACACCGAGAAATGCAAGGCCAATGAAACACCTTTAATTAAATAAACGACACATTTAACTGCTGTGTATCATTATGTCCCCATAAATACTTGACCTATTTGTGATGGGGTCCATAATGAAATGATGAAATTATGTTTTATATGGAAATGCGGTGTTTGGGAAAATGGCTTGCGGGGGGAATGAATGAAAAGGAAACTGATTTCAGCTGGATCTGGCAATCCTGGTCAAGGTCTGCTCTGTTTATGTATGTATAATGAAAGCTGCTGTGTTCATTCAAGGGTGAATAAGGACACTTGATGTTTGTTGTGGAGTACTTACTTATAGCAGACATGATCATCCAAACTAAGAGCAGTTTAATGTGATCTCCTGCCATAACCACTATGTACTGTATGTTTGAGTTTGAGAGTGGTGAAATAAATAGTACAAACAGATATTAACTTAAGGTTACATCGCAGAACTACATCATCTAACTGAAACCTAATGCAATGCTTCATGAATATTTTATGGTACAGTTATCTTTTTTTTTTAAGCAATAAGGCAAAATATAGTGTCTTTTAGCCAAGACTATATTGAGAACAGCCTTCTTTATCTTTTTGACTGTTTAATATGCATACATATCTTATCTATAAGAGATCTATAGCAATCAGCAAGGTCATTTAGGGGTCTGGGCACTTAACATTTCAACCACTGCGGTTTTCACGCCTGTCTGTCTGCTTGCCTGTTTATCTCATCCTCAATGGGATTCCGGGGAGTTCTGTGGGCTAGCAACTAGCATCCTATTAATACAGATCTTTCCAAGAGTGCCGGCATTACATCATAACAACAGGGTTATTCTCAAGAGCTACTCGCTGCCTTCGAAACTATTTCCAAAGACACAGGATACTGATGAGCACATCTATAAGTGTAAAATCACTAGCAAACAAACTAATATTAATATACTTGGGCAGAGAGATGACAGTGGGTGGGGTTTAAATGGTTTACACACCGTGTCTCTATATGTCTGCTATCCTGAACATTTCTTTAGTAGCTTATCTGCTATATATATATATATATATATATATATATATATATATATATATATATATATATATATATATATATATACACACACACACACACACACACACACACACACACACACACACGTATATACTGTAGAGACATCATTACTAATCAATGTTGAAAACCGTTGTCCTGCTTAATATTTTGTGGTGTGTTTGTTGATATACTGTATGTTGATATGCTGTCGTGTTCATCTCCGCTGCTGCTTGTTCTCTCACCTCAATGTCTTGTATGAGGAGCTGTGTTGGCGTCTCGACCGGCGCTTTGCTGTCTATGAGTTTCTGCACAGCACACGCCCAGTGCACCGCCTCATTGTAGTGCTTTGTGAAGAGTCTGTAGCAATGTTTGCGGCCATACACTGTCAGACTCCAGTAACCTGCCACACATACACATTAAAGAAGACCAGATTTAGTGCTACTCTTCAATACAGAATAGCATCTCCAAACAATTAGGAGAGTACATATATAAAGAACAGTAAACAAATGTAATAAGGCATACATATGCTTTTACTGTTTTTGATTAAAGACTAATGTGCTAGAGCGCCATATGACAACATCATATTTCATGTGATCAGAGAAAGCTTGATGAGGATCTTACTAATATCTCGTTGCTCCCCTTTTTGTTAAAATTGGCAGTATTTATTTTTAAAACTGAGTATTAAAAAAAAAAAAAAACTCTAGACCAATCTCTCTAGACTGTTTGGGGGCAAGTTTTCGCTCTACACAAACACTCACAAAAAGTAAAATGAAATATTTTACAGCAGAACAATTTATATTCACTGTGGAAATGAATTTCTATGACTATTTCATGGTTACATTCCTTGATATTTCCGGATTTTCAGATCCAGTGGGTGTGCTAAAATTTACAGGCCAAAATATTTGGTGTCCCCTATAAACATCTCCAATTTCTTAGCCACAAAACTGTACATTGTTTATTATTTCATTAAAATATATGTTTTACTCTGTGGATGAGCCAAAGCATTAGCCATGATATTATATGACAACTTGTTTATTAAGAAAAGAAGCCATTTCCATCCACTGTGCTGAATAATGACTGACTTTTGACCAACCACTGCTCTTGTACACACACGCAAGCTTTACTTTCAGATATGCACACACACTTTTATCTAGGAAAGTCCCTAAAGTTAATCTGAGAAAAGCTCTGAGTTTTGTGGACTGTACTGGTTGAAAGTGTGTGTGTGTGTGTGTGTGTGTGTGATTCAGAACTCCAGCAGAACATGTGCCATGTGAACACACACACACACACACACACACACACACAGTATGACTAAGCCTCTGAGTCTGTCTGGTCATTCCCTACCATCTTCCCAGACAACAATGCCTCTCGTTTGTCTGCCTTCGTTTCTCTTTTGGTATTTTGGTCTTCTCAAACAATCCTGCATTTCATTTCCTCAATCAAAGTCTTCCCACAAGAAAGCGTTCACGCCAGTGCTGACAAGAGGTCTCACGGCTGCTCTGATCTGACCAAAAGATAGCTCTCTCCAAAAAAAATAAAAAATGCATGTCACTGTGAGTACAAACTCTAAAATAGTGAGTGAAACAGTGTTTTTATTTTCCACTGAACACTGAGAGCTTGGCTCACACCATCCCACCACTAACCAGGCACGACAAAAAGTGACAAACGACAAAAGTCATCCAGGGTTTCTGGTGTTTATGAAGACTTTTTACAAACATTTTTAAGACCAAGTAAATAAAATTTAAGGAATACATTGAAGAGAACAATACATCAATATGTTCTATAATTTCTATAAATGTCTAGGGAGCACAAAATGAACTTCCAATTCTCCATCACTGAAAAAAATAAAATAATGTATAGATTTAGTTACAAACTAGCTAGTAGTTACTAAGCCTCTAGTGTAGATTTAAATTTTAATCTAAGTAAGAACTTGCAAATGGCTTGTGCAACCCTTAAATCTTGCACACTTTTTCTGAGAGCATGTACAATGAAAAGCGGTGGTGACTGAGGCTGCCCTAGTTTAACTGCAGGTGTGTTACCTGTCTGTTTGTAGGTGTGTTTATCCGGCCACAGCACTGAACAGAGGGATGTGAGTACAAGCGTGCCCAGTCTGCGAGCATCTTTGTCCGGACCACTGTAATAGTCAAGAGAGTCTGTTGTCAGCACAAACCAGAACCTCCTCTGCCGGAGCCAACCTCCCTGCACCTCCCGCAGGAGCCAGCCTGAAAAACAAAACAGAGAAGACGACCCATATTATACATGATGAATACTGCAACAGACCAATCATATGAGAATATGGAGATTCTATTTCAAAACCTGACAGAAATGAATGATGTCTCATTGGAAACATCATTCTTTGAGAGCTAGTTCACGGTGCTCGTGCAGAGTCAGACTGAGGGATCATGGAAAAAAGCAGAACAGCACAAACCAGCCCATCCACATTCAAACCACCGCGCACCCAGCTTAATAGAGGGTTGTGTTAAGGTCACACTGGGGATAAAATCTCCCGCCAAACCTTCACAAAGTTTGTCTATGCAAAAATGAGTATCAGAGCCAATAATCAAGAAACATTTCATGGGAAAAGCACTTTTTTTTGAAAACCCTCATGACACCCGGACCATGTTACCTTTTTTCCACTGCTGCTTGCAGATGCATTGCACCTGCTACCTTTCCCTTTGAATATTTGTGTGTGTGTGTGTGTGTGTGTGCGTGTGTGTGTGTGTGACATATCAGGACTCTGTATAATGACAGGGGTATGACACAGGTATTACAAGGAGAGAGTGACTTATGAGGACATAAAACATGTCCCCATTTTTCAAAAAACTTCTAAATCATACAGAATGAGGTTTTTTTAGAAAGTAAAAATGCACAAAGTTTCCTGTGAGGGTTAGGTTTAGTTGTAGGGCCATATAATATACAGTTTGTACAGTATAAAAACCATTACGCCTATGGGCTGTCCCCACTTTTCACAAAAACAAACGTGTGTGTGTGTGTGTGTGAGTCAGCCAGACAGACTGGGGGAAGACTGTCTTATTTAGCAGCTCTGTGGGTCAGCATGAGACAGGCTGGCGGAGTATTTGGACCCCTTCTACACTAATATTACTCTGCCCTGCTTATTATTACGCATTACATGTGACTGAGTATTATTACCACTCCAGTGCAGCAAATACCACACAGCACTCACATTTACACACTCTGAAATCATAGAGGACTCTGAATAACACACTGAAAACTGTGGTCAGCAGCTTTAGTGTTGGTTAACGCTCTCCAACGGTCTCAACTGGTGTGAAGTGTGTCAGCCAATTCATGTGTCACTGATAAAACCACAAGCTATAACAGATGCGTGTGTGTGTGTGTGTGTGTGTGTGTGTGTGTGTGTGTACTGGGGACTATCCCGAAAAACTTTTGTTTGAGTATATACTTTCTAAAAAAGTATACATATTTAGAAATTAAAGTTTACAAGTCATTTTTAGGGCGAATTATTATTATTATTTTTGTTGGTGTTATATCTTTGACTTGGATGTTTAAGTTACACAGAGTAAACACAGCTGGATTAAACAAACAGCTGTGTCTATCTTCATTTCAGGCTGCAAAGCAACAAAACGTGATTCTTTTCTATCCCCACTGTACTAATACTGACTGTTTTTAAGTGCACAATGACCGATGTATTGTCATCCGATAAATATGGTTTAGTTTTCTGACATAGAAATCTTTTGTAACATATTCAGAATTTACATTCACAAGTAATACTATTTCAAATAAAAGTTTTTTAAAAGATTTTATTTAAAAAGAAAAAAGTTTAAAGGATCTTGATTTTCACAAAAATATTAAGCAGCACAGATGTTTTCAAATTGATAATGAATAAATTACACTTAAAATATATTAAAATATAAATAGTTTAATCAATACTTTTCTATTTTATAATATTTCATATTTTTACTGCTTCATAATATTTTTTATATTTTTTTTTAGCAAATAAATGCAGCCTTGGTGAGTATGAGACATCTTTCAAAAACATTAAAATACTAACTTTTCAACAGTTGTATGTTTATCTCTACACCTGATAATTACTAATAATGATAAGGTTTAAAATCATTAATATCTGTAAACAATATAGCATAATTTTTCTTGTCAGTCTTTTTGGGTTAGTATATATTAATTATCAATATCTTTATAAAAAGACAATAGAAATATATGGTATGTGCTCATTTAGATGTATGTGTGTGTGTGTGTGTGTGTGTGTGTGTGTGCGCGCTCTTGTTTTTGTAACATATCAGGACACAACTCTTGTATTCGTTTGTTAAGTGATGACGTAAGAAGCGCTGTTTCCGGGTCCAAGCCTCAACTTGCTTCACTTGAGAATACGACCTCAGCAGCCGTATATGAGCACTGTTTATTCATATTAATAATTTAAGCCAAACGCTTTCAAACGTACGGTATACACTACAATCTCTGTGCTCACAGTGTCCCAAATACAAATAATTTTTATATTTATATTTTTTTCATAGTCCTATCTGCCTATCTGGGACTTCGGTATGGAGTTAAAGGTTACGATTATAACTTTTTCGCTTGTATTTGATCACATTGTGAGTTTATATTAGCACCTTTTGTTGTTTTCTCGTGGTAACTGATAGAGCGTTTGGACACAGAAGTGCTGCTACTTCTGTGTAGCAGCACTTCAGACTTAACAAGCGAATAATGACATGGGTATGACACAGGTATTACAAGGAGAGGGTAACTTATGAGGACATAACCCATGTCCCCATTTTTCAAAACACTTATAAAAAATACAGAATGAGTTTTTTGAAAAAGTAAAAATGCACAAAGTTTCCTGTGAGGGTTAGGGTTAGGTGTAGGGTTGGTGTAGGGCCATAGAAAATACAGTTTGTACAGTATTAAAACCATTACGCCTATGGGATGTCCCCACTTTTCACAAAAACAAACGTGTGTCTGTGTGTGTGTGTGTGTGTGTTTGTGGATATTGTTTAGCCAGCTACACCCTGGAAGAGAAAGTTATGAGTCAGATTTTAGATTAACTATCTATAACTACTTTTAAATCACAAAGTTTAAACACCTTTCAACCTTTGAAACTGTAATCTATAAGCATTAAAACTTCAGATAAACCATTCCAAGTAACCAGCAGAATAAAACAATTGAGACATAATACACACACATGCAACAATGCACGCAAACAATACATTTAGTTTTATAGTCATAATGACAAATATGACTTGATCTGGTCAATAAAAGTCAAGAAAAGTCCTCACCCTTCACAAGCACCTCATTGTCTTCGTCCATCGTCATCTTACTCTTCTTTGTGATGAGACTTCTCTTCTCCTCAGGAACTCCTGACAGACTGAACAACGTGAAACACAACAGACATAAGCAATGTGCCTACTGTAACCTAGTAAGTACTGTACAACCCCCTCCCATATCCCCCCAAACACACACACACACACACACACATATACATATATATAAAATGCACACTTATTCCTTGAGGGAAGTTGGGGTCAACATCACACCTCTGCTGCTAAAATAGACCCCAACATAGCACAAAAGCACTCCACATATGCAGACATTTCACATCACACACACACACACACACACACACACGCACATCCCTCCACCCTCCACCACCATGGCCAGGCAGGCAGAGCTTTATCGGTCTGGCAGCCAGGGAAAAGACTGAAAATAAATGTGAATAAGAGATGCCAAAGACACTCGCACGCAAAGAAAGAACTAAGAAGAGACTAGGAGAATAAGAGTGGGCTAGAGGTACTGACAAGCAAATAGTTGTCAAACGGTCATCACTAAAGTTGACAGGGCCTGGGACAAAATGTTATGGGTAGGTCCACTCAATATAAATGTACTATACTATTAAAGGACCTTAGTGGGACACTCCTCATCACTTTAAACTGTTCCTTTGGGAATTTGCTGCTATTGCTAATTTTATATTATGTAATATCTAGCAGGGATGAAATTTCACTAATTGCTAATGTTGTTTTGTTGCTGGTTTGATTCCTGCAAAAGAAACTGATAAATAAAAAAAAGTCTTATCACCATGAACATGGATAAAAATCAAGGTTTAGTGAATGGCTAATTGTATACTGTACCTGGACTAAAAGACTTTTGTTAAGAACAGAAGAACAGCTTGTAATGAGCTGGTAAAAGATTAGTCAGAGGACGTCATTAGCTAACAAATGATAGATGATTTGAGGAATGCTGGGAGCACAAGCACCTTGAGGCTGACCGTGACAAACAGATAATCACTCTGAAACACTGGCACTCTCTCACACACACACACACACACTTTGAGCCGCATCAGAGGAATTGAATGTGACTGCGTGTTGGTTAATCAAACAAGACATTCCTGAACCTCCTGTTATTTGAAGTCAGAATTTCATTTGGCACTAATTATCTGGATTTGCTAGTTTCTCACCCAAATTAGCCATTTGTTAAGTCAATCAAATGGAGAGTCCTGAAAACTCATTTCCTCATGCTGATGATCTGGAAAAACAGAGATTGTAACCAGAGATCATATGATCTCTGACTGGCCCAGTGTCTCTGATAAGAGAGTCCGATTACACGCATGTGTGTGCATGATGTACCGATATCAATATTTTGGCTGATACCATTATCATGATATGACCTATAACAAATTGCTACCAGCAAAATTATAAAAGTGACGTGACATACAGCCAAGTATGGTGACCCATACTCAGAATTTGTGCTCTGCATTTAACCCATCCAAAGTGCACACACAAACTGTGAACACACAGCCGGAGCAGTGGGCATCCATTTACACAAAAAAATGGAGATAAATATACAATTACACATCTGCTCTACATTCTGGCTCCAGTCTTTCTCGTGCTGTATTTTGAAGCCTGCCAATCTAAGAGTCTACGAGTTGCCTCTTCATCGACCTCAGATACGATAGCTGTGTGTCTGAATATTTTTGTCTTCTCTGAATATCTTAAACCATATCAATGTTCTGTACATTTATTTACAGGTCTGTGTATGCGTTTATTGGAGATGCATTGCTAGATGCATCCCTGCGGATTTGCATCACTCTCTAATTTAAGTTGAATCTCAGACGGAGTCAAGAGTTTACAGACATCCATCAGAGAGAGAGAGAGAGAGAGAGAGAGAGAGAGAGAGAGAATGAGAGAGAATGAGAGCGAGAGAGCGAATGAGAGAGAGGCAGGCAGCACAAACAGGGGGAAGCCTCCAATCACAGGAGCTGTGAGAGCTGGAATCAGCCAGTCAGAACCTGCCAGAACCGGTTCATGGATCCAAGCAGAATCATGATCAACAACTCGGTTTTAACAAAAAAAAAAACTTCTCTGTCCCGCAGGCATGAGAATAACCCTCATTCTAATCTAGACAGTATTAACACACACACACACACACACACACACATATAAGATGAGCTGAGGTCTATCTCTGCAAGAGGCCGCTGGAATGAGACCAGCACGCAGATACAGAGAAACATGCTCTGCTATATAGAGACTTTAGAGGGCAGTAAGATATCTTATGGATGGATATGGGGCCATGGGGTATAAATTTGGAGATGAGCTTTATGACTCATATCTCGGGGGCTAGAACTGTTTTCTTATCGGTCTAGACTATCAGTTAAAAAAAAAATGTTTTTTTGATATGGGGTTGAAAAAGGTCTGTGATGGTGACCTAAAAGGACAGATATTTGGTGCTAAACAGAAAAACCGGAGCAGTAGACGACAACTGATCCAGGTCGACGCACGCCTCATTTCACTTAAAAGCTATAGAGAGATACGAAACACTGACTCATTGAATTATCTCTTACCTCTGTTCAGGACAAGACAGTACAGGAGCCTGTCATACTCAACAAAGAGTGTGCACTACAAAATAGCAACTCACAATCTAAGGCCTGTTTCCAACAGCAAGCACATGCAGTGGCACTGCAGCGTAACTGCTAAGACAGATTCACAAAACGCACTGGCAATGTTTTTGCTGCATAAGCGCCGTGGCTCTATATAGAAAGTAAAGTGATTTCTAGGTTATATTGGAGAATTTTACATTTATAAGTTGAGGTTGGGCAAAAGATAATTATTATACACTTGGTTGCTATGAAATTCAAATGTACATGAGAAGGACTGCACTTACATGTAAATCTATGTGATAGATAGACAGACAAACAAACAGACAGAGCCTTAGTTAATAGACAGATTAATAGACAGAAAGATAGATGGAAAGAAAAATCTATGGATAACTTAAGATAAGAACCACACCATATCCAACATAAGATGCCTACACTGTGAAGAATGGCTCTTATAACAGAATGGTTTCTAATGGGGCTGAAGAAACTTTATTGTTAAAAGTGCAGGCATGAATGAAAAACCTTGTTATCAACCCTTTTCTCTGGGAAAATATAATTAGTGACTAAAGAAAGCAATGAGAAAAGCAGGAAGTGAGGGTTACAGTAGTTGGCCTTTGTCTGTCTAAACAGCGGTGCCCTTCTAAGTGAATGAGCCAATCTAGATCAATATGAGCACCTTGGACCCTGGGAGCCAGATAACGTAACACAATTATGTTGTCGACTACCTAACAATACCAGCTCCCAATCAACATGAAGCAGGTCACGTCTCATTCAAAAGTACATGTGTAAATATGTGCAGTAGTGAAAATACACACACACACATCTGGCTTACTATCCTTTTGGGGACTCTCCATAATGGTGGCGTAGTGGTTTTTATACTGTACAAATTGTACACCTCACAGGAAAACTTTCTGCATTTTTACATTCTTAAAATCGAGTGTGTATTTAAGTAAAACCCACCGGGATAGAAAACCATGTACACACACACACACACACACACACACACACACACACACACGTGTCAGTGCACTTCTCGTGTGTCTGAACTTGAAATGCCACACCTACACACAAAGGCACTGATAAAGCACAGGGTTTGGCGTGGTGTGACTGTTTGATCCATTATATAGGATAAGAGTGGCGCACAGTGACATCAGCATGGCATTAAGCCAAACCTTTGTGCTCAGACTCGGCCATCCTGTCAGAGGCTGAAGAAAGTAATACCTAGCTCTACAGAAAAAGGCAAGAAATAAATGAGACCCTGCCATTCTGACTGAAAGGATGGTTTTAAATGATGATAATGTGATCCTATCATGATGAAATAATGAATGTTTACAGACTGTGTGGATATGTTTGCCCAAATGAATATTTTATTGCTCAGACACTGATCTTTGATCGCTCTAGAGACTTTATGGAGTTCTCATTTGTGTTTCATATAAAGTAGCAAGTTTGTCCCAGAAGTTTCTCCTGCAATTTATTTAAAAATGTAATTGTAGAACTATAAAACGCATGTAAATAGCACAGCTCAAACACTGTAATTCAGTATTGGGCAAATTAAAGTTCATAGTGAAATTCATATGAAAGTTTTCAAGATGTGAAGATTATTTGCAAAATGCTAGAAAAAGGATGTGCTCACATGAGGTGGATACAGTTTTTATCTGGCAAGAAGACATGCACAGAAACTGCGATGAAGGCACATTTACCAAATAATTTCTTTGTCTCAACATGCCAAGTGACTGAACAATTCACATCTCAAATTTTCTTACCAAAATGACTGGCTCACTTACTGTTGCTCCCTAAAGTATCTACAGTCAATCACTTGTGCTCTTAAACATAATGAATTTATTTCATTTAATAAAAGAACCATAGTTTCCAGTTTATACCACTTCAATTTCTATTTTGGCGCCAATATCCCTCCGTTTCCAAAATTTTCCAATTTCAAACAATGTTTGCAAAAATGTAATTATCATCCACAACTTGGATGAAAACTCAGCTATTGATGAGATCTGTTATTTAAAGAAATGTCCTTTTGCTTGTTATGGGAGACATTTAGAGGTCTCGTTTGTCATTGTCCTTCCAATGCGAGACTGTGGATTGAAATGTATAGACAGATTTGTGTTGTGTGATCATATGAGTGAGTATGTGTTAGATGTCGAGGCGCGTTTGAAGTAGAGGTTTATTCAACATTAACAGCTGGAACGCAGGTTTGGACTGGTGTAGTAGATCTGTAAAGAGGTGAGGGTCGTGAGAGAAGTGTGTGTGTGTGTGTGTGTGTGTGTGCGCGCCCACAGCTGTCCAATCAAACCCATCCCAACCCAACCCACTGCTGCCCACTCTTTTCCCAGAGTCCACAGCAGTGCCCCCCAAGAGGGGCCTACAAGTCGACTTCCTGTAAGAAGGAGAGCAGAGCAGGAAGCAATTTGTCACACAGGATTAAACGACAGGAATAATAAAAGGAGGCGAGGAAAATGAGTGAGCCTTTCTCCAAATCTAGACATGAGAGCCCTGAGAGAGAAACAGCAAGAGGGAAATACAAATAAACGGAAATATAAGAATAAGAAGCCTAGAAAAAATATTACCCCAAACTGTCAGTCAAGTGGCATGACACATGAACGAGGGATAGAGACAGACATTAATTCGGCTCATTTAAGACAAGGTAAAGAAATTGAGAGAGAAGGAGAAAGAACAGGAAGGACGATTTGGAAAGGAAAGTGCTGTTGTGAATGTAGCTGTTGTTTGGTGAGGGATGAAAAATTAAACACCCTGAGTTAGCACTGATTTGATGAGGAGGAAGAAAGGAAAATAAGCAAATTGTGCTTGTTTATAGAAGTGAAAGCAAATTCACCCTCTTCTCAAGACTTCTCTCTCATTAAGCCACAAGTACAAAACTGTGGCTGGACATTAACAGTCTCAAACTCAAATGAGTAACTGAAGTACTTCTATAAGCACAATTAAAACAACCAAATGTTAGTTTAATAGTTAGGGTCATAAGATACATTTGAAAATAAGTAATACTTGAAGTATGCATTAAATTGATCAGTGACAGTAAAATTAGATTAAAAGATTTCTATTTCTAATTAATGCTGTATTTTAAACATTTTTTAAAAAAAGTTAAAGAATCCTGAAAAAAAAGGTCACGGTTTCACCAAAAGTATTAAGCAACACAGCGGAGTGATTTCAACATCTATAATATTAAGAAATGTTTCTTGAGCAGCAAATCAGCATACATTTGCCATAACAGGAATAAAATGCATTAAACCGTATTAATATTTCACAATATTACAGTTTTGAAAGCATTTTTTATCAAAAGCATATAAACAGTTTCAGTTTCAGATGTGTAGTTATATATATGTGATTAATAATACAAAACTAAAAAGAAAAAAGAATAATATTAAAAGCCTAAAAAGACGGTGAAAACTGATTTGCAGATTTAAATGTGTGAAGAGTGTGAGAATAGCGTCATGGAACGGGAAACTCTGGTTGGCAATACTGCCAGGCAGAATCGTTAATATGAAGGCAAAGTAGCCCTGTGCGTGTAACCCTCCCTCTCTGACGCTCTCTGTGGCATAAGTTTACTAACTCAAACCATCTGTGTGGCCCACACTGACAGGAAACTGATAAAAGAAATGGAGGGATGGAGGAAAGGTAAAAAGAAGGAAAACATATTATGCGTCCCTCTATAAATGTCCACTGAATCGAGGGGACATTTTGTGTGTGTGTGTGTGTGTGTGTGTGTGTGTGTGTGTGTGTGTGTGCGCGTGCATGTGCAACTTTTACTGCCATTTCCATGTGACTTACAGTAAAAGACATCAATAGCCTGTTTAATAGATGGTTAACACAATCATAATAAAAGCTAATATAACCCATCCATTATACACTCACACACGATTTCCAGATTTAAATAAATCATTAGTTTGTCACAAGAATAGAATAATCTGTTTTTAGGCAGCTCTGAGAAGGAAAAGGCTAATTGCTTACTACCCAATGTCACAACATTAATAAGACATGACACACACAAAAAGAAGTAGGTGTTCTTCATTCTTTGTTACACTTAATCTCTGTAACACACTATTCTCTAGAGTACACTTACTGTAAGTGGTATGTTGAACTCAGCAGATGATTGATTTTAATCCAATTAAAATGCAGTGCTGCTTATTTATTAACTAAATAAGCAATGTCCTTGCTGGAAGGCTTGCACACACTGGAGTACATGTGTTTATATGTGTGTACTTAGCCATGATTGTAGGCAAAATTATCCCTACAAGAAAGAAAATGTGACAAAGAAAGTGCCCCCTGGGGACATTCTGGTATGCTCTAATTTTGAATTATAAAAAAAAAAATATATATATATATATATATATATATATATATATATATATATATATATATATATATATATATATATATATATATATATATATATATATTGCACGATTTTTTTTTTATATATATGTTTTCATTCATTTTTGGGGTAAAATGTTAACATTTTAAAATGTTGGGAAACACATTAGCACCAAGCTGTGACCTGTCAGGATGTCCCATTAATGGACTGACAGTGCAGAACAGCTGGTGAACAGGACAAAGACCTGAAACCTACAGCCAAAAATGAACAAAAGGTTTCGTTTGTTTGAATTTTTTAAAAAGACAGAAAGAGGGCATAAACCAAGAGTGACAGATACAAAGACAATGTTTTCTTTCAGATATGGTGGTTGATGATGGAGTGAGTCTTTCTGACCTCTGCTAAAAATAATATGGTTTACTCAAGAATACTACCAAGACATTCCCCGTCCAGCCAGCTGAGCGAGACAGAAATCACTCAGGATGACAGCGCGTGTGTGTCTAATCCGTGATGAGACTGAACGACCTCTACATGCGATAAAAAAGACTGAGTCACTGTCTGGCTGAAGGTTTCGTGCAAATCTCAGCCTGCTAAAACACACAAATCCTTACACTTCCTCTAGATTCAGGGCTTCAATCTTGATAATAGAATGAAATTAATGCTCATTTACACTGAGTTTTTGACGATTAATGGTACACATTTTCTGTGTGTGCTTGATACTTTGTGCTGCGATACAGCCGAAGACAGTTGTCTTATTGCGCATCATGCTGCAACAGCTTGAGGTGGTCTACACTGAACGCGGCAAATTTACTGTTGCAAATCATTTGAAATTTGAGTCAGTTTATCATCAAAGAACGAGCCGTCAGTTTACAGTGGGGATTTATCTTGTCTCTAAAATTTAGAGTGAATTTTATTACACAATATATATATTAAAATAGAACACTTACTATAAAACAAATATTTTAATATTTTATAATATGTAAACGATTTATTGCATTTTTGATCAAATAAATGTAGCCTTGGTGTGCTTAAGAGCTCAGTCTGTATGCTGTTTTTTTTTATTAAAATAAGGTATATTATGATCTAATACAATCACTGTACCACCACGGTACATTATAAGGATATGTACTTTACGCACTGATGAATCCATCTGTCCAGGATGTGAGGGAGATGTAAGACACACACACACACACACACACACACACACACACACACATCCTATTAAACATCATTATTGGCTGAACTCACCAGGGTGTGCCATTGGCTGTGCGAGTGGGCTGAGACAGAGTGACCTCTAGTCGCCCCTGTAAAAGAGAAAAGACAAAACACATGGGCATCTGGCAGGTATTGATCTCTCACTTCCCTTCCAGTAAACTCTGCTAGATATTCTCGAAGGATGTGCAGTCCATGGAGAACATTCAGTCTCTTTCACTTCTTTTGTTTCAAATATGTTTAACAAACACCATATGGTTCCATTTGGTTCTTCAGTTTTATATTGCCATGATACCAAAATTTCAGTTGTTGATACCAACTGTAAAAAAAAAAAAAAATGATATACAGTAAACACTTGTTAATTGATTTACTATAGACGGTTTCAACGGCATCAACATAAACAAACGTTAATGCGCGTGAGCGCTTTTGTGGACCTAACTTAACTTCCGGTAGACTCCAAATAGAATCAATAACAACAGCCAAGTCCCTCTAGAGTAGATATTTTTTGATAACAAACAAAATGTGTTTTCTGTGTGGATCAGGCGGACTTAATGAAAATGCTGATTCATTATTTGCCAGCAGGAGATGTTTTAAAGCATAGACATAAAGCGCGAGAAATAGAGGTTTCCCCAGTAACAGCTGTAAACAAAGCAGAGCTGGTACGCTCACACGCTGCTTTATCACGCATATAACATGCAAGTCTTCTTTCAGAAATACAGCGATATAAAAACACCCGTGCCTCGTTTTGATATTTAAACATAAATGTAAGGAATTATTATTATTAAACGTGCAGTACGTTACGTAACGTTACGTTACTCATGTTTATTTAACGAAGCCTTTTTGAAAATCGATCAGTTTTAAAATTGTGGCGAGTCTCCAAAAATAAATAAATGTATGGGAAACACATCCCGCAGCACAGCCACCTGAGCCCAACTTCAGTCTACTCATCACCATGGCTTTAACTGCGTTTGTAGATGGCACCGCAGCCAGACCGATATACACAACACAGACCGGAAGTTAACTTAGGTCCAGGCGCGTGCGCCCGATGAAACCGTCTATAAGTTACATTACCATATATGGTGAAAATTGTAAATGGTTTAGCATTACACTGTGAATCATTATTGTAAAATTATCTCAAATACATGGTTTTGCAAGTAAAAACTATGAATTACTGAATAATTTACTGTGAGAAAGAGTAAAAGGACATTACCAGAAGTCGTTGTGCGAGACATCACATATTTTTTTATAAAGTTAGTCTCTTCTCATTTGTGTCATCAGTAATGTACTTCAGAGTGTTTTGTGTTACATTTTCTATACACATTAGCAGAGTTGGGTAAAACACCTTTCTGTAATCTAACTACTTTTCCAGGCAACGCAGTAAAGTGTTGCGTTACATTTAAATTTTTTGTAATTTGATTAGTTACTTAAGTTACAAATGCAGTGTTAAAAATTATGAAGTAAAAATCATGTTTTGCATGTCAGTATGCCCTTGAGAATGTGAGTTAAAATGCAGACGAGTCTTACATTGGGAGTGTAGGCTATAAAAATAATAGGCTACTTTTTTTTAGGGGTGCGTGATAAATATCGTCCTACACAGAGCCGTTGTTAACTGACTAGCTGTGCAAATAAACCCTGATAATGAACGTGGATTTGCGCAGCTAGACAGTTAACAACGGCTCCGTGTAGTAACAGCTGCTCTATGTGAAATCACACACCTGATGGAATTTACCGCTGATTAGAAAACCGGCTTTACTGACAAGATGCGCATTAATTATCGGACGATATTTATCGCGCACCCCTACTTTTTTTCTGTCATTATTAAATTAATGAAAGAACTACGAGTTTTTCTTTGTAGTGTATTTTCTAGGTTTGATAACTTGAAAAGTAAAGTAAACTTAAAAGTAACTTGTAAAAAAAACTTGTAAAAGTAAAGTAAATAGTAATCTGATTACTTTTTATTGCAGTCATCAGTAATGTAATCAAATTACAATTTTAAAGAATTTTTAAAGAAGCAGGGGCCTCAGAAACTAGCTGTCTGAGATGTTTTGGCCGTTGACACCTGATGATTGACAGTGTGGCGGGCTATGGTTCGAGGGATGTCTAGATTCTTTAGTACATTCCTCAGGTCTGGCTTACCCTTCCCCATCACAGAGCTCATATTAAAGAGGGGAAGACAGAACGAGAAAAGAGCTCTGGACTGCAGCAGGGGTCCAGGAAAGGTCAATCTGAATGCCCTGGAAGCCCTTTGATGTGGTACACAAAATGGCTATAACCAAAAGAAAAAAGTAGCAATTGGTCAAAATGACAGTTAGCCGACTGTATGTTGTTTCATCATTCATAATTGTGAACTAATGATGAGTTACGTCATGTAATTTGTATGGTAATTGTCAAACAACTGTATAAATACCCAGTCTATGCTATGAGTCATGAGGTCATTTACTGGATTCTAAAAGACTCCCTTGGTTAAAGAAAACCCCATGGGCTCTAAAGATATAAAGCGGAAAAATACAAAACAGACCACACTTTCTACTTGCTACATGATACGAAGTAATGTTCTAGGTTAGGTATTTGAACGAACCCTGAGGTATTAAACTAGACTTGCCATACAGCTTATCAGGAAGAAGGGTGCCATTTCATATAATTGGACTTACAATTTCATATAAGTGGACTTACAATTTTTACCTAGCATCAATGCAGTAATAAAACACACACACACACACACACACACAAGTACTGCATAGCAATGTGCTAAAACCACACTCATAACATAACCACCCTAGCAACTAGTAGTCGACCAATATTGTTTTTTTGAAAGCCGATGCCGATATTTTGGAAAGCAGCTAGCCGATAGCCGGTATAAAGCCGATATCATTTAAAAAAAATATATAATATTTAAGAAATTTGAAATAATTTTACAATGGATTAAAAATATATATATTTGTAAAATAAACATTCTTATACTTCAGATGACAAATTATTTTTCACAAATAAATAAATATTTAATAGAAATATAATTAAAAGGAAGTAAACACTATAACCAACAGGGCACTCAGTATTCTGGGAATTTTGTGTGCACTGGGAATCATATTTTTCAAATAAAGACAGGGTAACACTCATTTTACATACAGCACACAGAGAAAATGACATGAATATGACGGTGGGCAAATGCATAAAGTGCATCATAATTTGAAATCACGAGTTTAAAATTTAAAGCATTCAATTCACAAAGAGAACATGTGATGATGCTGGATATAAATGCACACTTCCACAAGATCTCACAGTGGGGATTCGAAGTTTGCAAGGTTTGTGATATTAAATGTTCATTAGTCATTCAAAGATTTGTTTAAATTATATAAATGTGTATTTGATTAATGCTGATGGCAAACGAGGATTATATTTGTCTTTCTTCTATCTGTATTAGACAGAACCGTTAACAACAACAGTAAACAAGAGGGAGAATATGAGCACTGTGTGCTCAGGTGCTGAGATAAAATAAAAGTCTGGTTATTTTTATTTTATTTATTCAATTGAATTTTTTTGGATCTTGTGGTGAAACAACAAACTTTTCTTTGGTTAGGTATACAGTATGTTGGACTTCAACAGTCATTTAAGTCTGTTTAAACCCTGCTACTTTCCTCAAGTCATCTACAAAGTTGCGTTGGTCAAAATCTTTTTTTTTTCTTTTCATATGTTTTTTTTTTTCTTTTTGATTAACTTTTACGCAAATGCATGTCACAACACAGATGAAAATATCTGCCAAAACCATTTCCATTTCATTGCAACTCGAACATTATTTTGCTTCTTTATAAACCATTTTTGCATTTGAGTTTTGCAATTTGACTAACATTTTTCAGTAAATTAGTCACTAGGTCATAAACACGCATGCACGCACACACGCACTTACCTTTATGAACAAGTGCACTTAGTAACAGCACCTCTTCTGTAGTACTTGGCAGTTAATTCAAACACACAAACACTCAGCAGTCCCGGGCACTTGACTGCTGCATGCAGACCATAACATTCAAAATTAGGGCTGTTCTTAGAACTGAAAAAGACAGAGAGCTTTTGTGCTCAATCTGTCTACATGCAATATCAACCCAGTTCTACCCCACCCAGCCCCTCTGAACCAACTCAGTCCTGCAGTCAGCCCTCAGACCATTCACACCCAGTGGACAGTAAATGCACACTGTCCTTCCCTGTGAACAGACCTGAAGTCAGCTTTAGTTTCCTCGCTGTGCTACCTGACATGCATGTACTTGAGCCTGAATATTAAAGGGATAGTTCACCCCAAAATGTAAATTCAGTCATCCTCATATAAAACCTGGACTTTTCATTCTCCATTCACTTTATAGATTAAAAAAAATAAATAAAAAAAAAAGATATTTTTGGGTGAACTATGTCTTAAATGGCATTCAAGAAGAAGGGACGAATAGAAAATAAATATCAGAGGGGAAACATTTCCTGCTTTTAGCTGTGTTGCCTCTTAAACTAAAGCACTTCTGGGATGGCAAAAAAAAAATCCTGAAGAATTAGTTGGCTCCTACTGTTTTGCCAGCAATTTTCTTGGTAATCGTCCTGTAGTCAATAAAAGTAGTGTTTGGTCATATAGGCAGCAAGCATGCTGCAATTTGCAATAAATACTGTTTATGAGTGGATTCTAGTTAAAGTTGATTTCCAGGAAAATTACAAGGAGGCTCATTTACACAACCATATATTTCTACCCACTGAGATGACCATCTGACCCCTGTTATCCGCCCACCCACTGGCAGGCCCGGGCTGCGGTGCCACGCTCTGCTCGCCTGTGGGTTCCCGTTAATGGCTGGTATGCATTGGCTCTGATTCTGCCCTCTGGTCCAGTGACTCGGTGAGGTTTATCAGAATCGATCCCGGCTGTAAACTGACTCAGTCTGACTCCCCCACATCAGCTGTAACTCTAGCCCCCCCTCACCTTGACCTCTTTCACAGACACGCACCTCTATGTGTGTGCGTCTGAGTCTGTGCTTCTCTGTGGCATTATGTTTCAGGGCTCTGGCACAACCATGGAGGAACGTTCCGTGCCGGGCTGGGGGCTCCCGAGGGTCATGAGTAAGAGAGTAAGGAAGACGGTTCTTTTCTTACACAAACACTTTCAAAGAAAAAAACCTTTGAGCGAGAAAAAAATATTGTTTACCTTAGTAGTTTTTTCTTATTTTATGTCATATGTTTACTTTTTCTTTAAAACGGTCATCATAATACGCATACAAATTTGTAGTTGCCATGTACTGATCAATGTTAAAGTGGTTGTAATATACAGTATATACATTCATTACCATTCAAAAGTTTGAGGACAGTAAGATTTCTTTTTGGAACAAAATTATTACTTTTATTCACCAAGAATGCATGAAATTTATCAAAAGAGACAGTAAAGACAAATGTTCTTTTTAACTTTATATTCATCAAAGAATCCTGAAAAAAAGTTCCCAAAAATATATTAAGTAGCCCAACTGTTTTCAACACTGATAATATTAAATGTTTCTTGAGCAGCAAATCAGCATATTAGACTAATTTCTGAAAGATCATGTGACAATGAAGACAATTAAAATTCTGCTGAAAATTCAGCTGACAACACAAGAATAATTTACATTTTAAAATATATATAATATTTAAAAAAATCTTTAATTGAAAAATTTTTCAATGTTAACTGTTATTACTTTATTTTTGAAGAAGTAATTGCAGCCTTGTTGAGCACAAGTGATTTATTTCAAAAACATTTACAAAATCATACCCAAGCTTCTGAACAGTGGTACAGAGGTTCTAAAGTTCTAAATTCTTGAAATGTAAGAATGACTGCTGTTCGATAAATATTGAAATATTAGTCTATTCTACAGTGACAAATTTGGTGCTAAATCTATGAAATGTAATTCAGGTCAACTGCAAGAAGCTTCAAAGCTAGAACGCCACAATTTACAACTAGAGCCGCTATGTTTAGTATAAACACACGCACATTTACAATGATGGCATAGGGAGTATGGAAAGTTGTAAGTCCCCTTGGCATAGTGGGATTGACTGGCTGAGGTCCCTGCCAGAGTTAGTGTGGAATTAAAAGAGCAGGATGGAGGTGAGAACGAAGGTAAAAGTGTGTTACAGAGCGAAAGGGGTGTGTATAGTGAGATTGGCTTAATGTTTAACCAGGGTGGAGAGGCACCAGAAATGGACAGGCTCAGCAGGAGAGACTGAGAGGTGTCATTAAATCTCTCTCTCGAGTGGCCCACGCGTCACATTCATTTGTTAATATAGTCCACGTGTATTTCTGTTAAAGACGTCCTTTTAACATGTAGGGTGTCAGGCAAAAAGCAATTCGGATGAATTTCAGAAAAGGACACATCCGAATACTTCTTCAGTGTCATACCTTCCACATCAAAGCACTTCCCAAGACATTTCAAGAGTTCACTGCACTCAAAATAGTCTGTCTGTTACACATATTATTTAATAAAGCTTTAGCGGGGGTGTTTGAGTAGGTTAGGAAGGCTGGGAAAGGTATGGCGTGTGAGCGGGACCTCTGGAAAGAGCATTCCAGGACGAGGAGCAGGATGAATCATCCGGTCAGGAGATGCTGTGATGGGTTCGTTCCGTGGCTCACTTCCGTTCCTGTGTTTCCAAAAGAAGGGGTTGAGTAAGTGGGCGGAAATGCTGCTGCTCTGCCAACCACAAGCCTCTGGAGCAGATGTTCGTCTGTGTGCTTTTTTTTTCTTTTTTTATGCTTCTACCCTGAGGGGACTTTTAGGGACAGACAGGACTAGCCAAACAAAACATAAACTTAATTTACTTCTTTTTTTTTTTCTCTCTCAAGTGACCTGAAAGTCTACCAGTTCAACTTTTTATATTGAATTTCAAGACATCATTCAATCCCGTTTGTTTAAGTTACTGTTTGTTTCTGGGAAACTAAGACTAGAAAGTGAAAACATAAGGGGAAAAAAACTAATGTAGCATTATGGAAAATGTGTGTTTATTTTGCCCATATCCCTCCAACAAAAACAACAACAGAACATTAAACCTCAATTTAAAGCTGCATAGCGCAATATTTTGGCTCACTGTAGAGGGTGTGGGGGAAATACCATCTCAAAGCTCTGTGGTTCTACCGTTATACATTAACAGCACTGAGTCTGTGCCAGAAACTTCTGCCAGTTTGTGTTTCTTTCCCAGGATGCCCTGCTCCTCACCCCAACAGCTGCAGTGGGCGGGTGTCCTGGTGTCATAACGTCTTCAAGACACAGCGTGAATGTCAAAAACAAAAAGAAAGAAAGTTTTGTGTATCCTAAGAAACATGGAAGATTGAAGCAAGGGATGTTTGTCACTCTAAAATAAGAGAGAGGGGGAAGAGCAAGAGCAAGTGCGTGCAGGACAAACAGAAGTGCTCTTTCAGTTTGCCCAATGTCTGTTTGGCCAGTTTGATTGGGGACCGCTACTGATGACAGAGTCTCACACATGGGGGAGCAGATCCCTGAACCTGCACTGCTGCATGCTTCCTATTATGATAGCCTTAAAAGGGAAAGTTTGTCACCCTCAAGTTTTTCCAACCTGTATGACTGACTTTCTTTTGTGAAACCCCAAAAAATATATTTTGAAGAATGTTTTTTGGACCCAACTGACTTTCATTGTGCGGACAAAACCCAGTTAAAACATGTCTTCTTTTGTGTTTCAAAGAAGAAAGCAATACATTCAGGTTTTGAAAAACATGAGGATGAGTAACTGATGTACAAATTTTCACTTCTGAGCAAATTATCTGTATCATTTAGCAATAAAGTTCAAAGTTATTAGCCAAAAATCAGCTTTACATACTATAGTAGGGTGACCATATGAACCATTTTTTATATTGCCTAAAATACCCAGATTTTGGCTGTTTGTGCTGTGCAGATCGATCATTGTATGACATTCATAAGAGCTATAAAGAGCAGAGCAGATGGCTCCTTATGCATTCAAATCACTCTCGGTACTTTGGTGTCATACAATGATCGGTGCACAGCGACGCTTCAAATTGAATGAACGAACAAACAACTAATATGTACGTGTATTTGCATTGCTTTGATCGTTCTCGGTTTATCTCACCTTCTCACATGCCACGATTGGTTGATTATGTAATAGGGATGCACGATATTGGATTTTGGCCGATATTCGATATGCCGATATTTTCAAAATAATTTTGGCCGATGCCGATACCGATATCGATATATATACAAATATATACTGATATATTTAAACTTTAATTTTACTGAAGAGAAATCCATGTATCTCTTCTGTACTGATTCTACCATAAATGTATTATTTTACAAATGTAGACTGACATTCACATCTGAAAAACAGGTCAATTATTTCACTTGGAGAATATCGGTTTGGCTCATCGGCAGAAATATTCATATCGGCCGATACCGATAATGGTCATTTTGAGCTTTTATCGGCCGATACCGATATTGTGCCGATATTATCGTGCATCCCTATTATGTAACATACCTGCATGTTATTGGTCAAACTACTTTGGATGTTTTAGGCAATATAGAAATCCTAGCAAGGACACGTCCTGGGAAAATGGCTCATATGGTCACCCTATACTATAGGATGAAATGCGAGGGGGGTGGATATAGTACAGATGTACATTTGAGTTGAAAGTGGATCTGTTGAGATGATACATTCAGCTGCAGTCTCCTGCGGCACAAAAAAAGGACCGTTAACAGTCGCTGCAGAGAGGAAGTATCCAAACACACACGTCTGTGGGGTCTGGCCACCTGCTTGAGTGTGTGGCCTACAGAAGGTTGAGCGCAGTGGAGGAGGTCTTTGTGTATACACGTCAATGGATGTTTGCAAAGCGGGTTTTCCTAGACTTCAGCCAAACCAGGCCTCTATGTACCCTCCATGTCTTCCAAGCATGCATTTCCTCTTCAGCAAAAATAGTTGCCAGTGAAAGCCAATCCACGTCAATAAGTGTATGGCTTTAAGTCTGACTAGAGGAAAAGGCTGCTAATATTTCCTCAGAACGGAGCAAAAATCATCAAGCAAAATGGGAAGGAAACCAAGCCAAACTTATTTACCCAGCAGAATTTTCGGCTTGAAAATCCAGTTTAAATCCTTAGCTATGTTGTATAAAATGGTAGATGTGGTCACATGTCTTTGGTATAGCACTACTCACACAGAAGTGGACCTTAAGCCAATCATTAGAAAATCCAAAATGATCATAGGATGGTAGACAATTTTGGACTGGTCAACCAGCAAATGTCTACGTTGAACAAATTTAATGAGAAACCAGCTAACACATTGCAAAACACAGTTACCAGTTTAAGCTTAATTTTCCAACATGTTTCAAAGTCTTTAAGAATAAGCTTTGTTCGTTCAAACCACCAAAAGGCAGACTGCTAATTATAAACAACAGAAAAATAGATGCAACGCACCAAGACCTGAGCAGCAACCAGTTTCTCCTAGGAAGGACAACTCAAGGTTGTTGCTCGGTATATTGAACCTGCCTGGCATGAAGAGGAGATATGCACTCTAGATATCAATATCTTTTATCAATAATCAATAATGGAACCATGGCAACAGTGAAAACAGAACGAGTCAATTATGGTTGTGCAACAGCAAGAAAAAGCTGACAGATCATAAAAGATCAGGCTCTGTGTGCCCTAAAACAATGACTCAGCAAATGGTCACTCGTATTACAATAGCCATTCAAATGGTTAGAGCTGATTATCAAGTCTTTAAAGCTGCTTCATTTCTGTTTATGTGATACCCATACATGTGGCAGGTACTCTGTTGATTATGAAACATTATCTAATGGTTACATCACATACCGAAGACTGGCAGTGTTCAGTGGACAGAGTTCATCAAATTTAATAATGCAATCAAACTCTGTCACCTAACTTAAATCACCTATTCACATGTCTACATTTGTCTGTACTATTAGACTCCCATCTTACACTTTAAAAAATTGCATTCTTTTTTCTTCCTGGTCATGTCTTTTCTTGCCTGTTGGCTACAAGAACTCCCATTGGTGCCTTCTTAAAAAAAATAGGTGTCTGATGACAGTGGAGAGGAAGGGTGTGGATTGACCTATTGCCCTGACACACACCCACACAGAAATCCTTCACATGGGTTAACGGCATAAGTCTTTAGCAAAGAAATATGGGGATTATTGATTTTGGGGTAATTAGTCAATAGAGGATGAATGGAGTGGGGATAAAGGGAGTGGAGAGAGATAAGAGGTCAGTCCATGAGAGATTGGCGCAAAAGGTCCCTTAGGCTGTTTCTTATTGATTGGCCCAGTACATTTGTGTGTAACTCAGTTTCACAATATGTGACTGATTAGAAAACCAGTGGGTGTCTCATAAAGCGTGTGCGCGCATATGTCCAGATGTAATAATAATAATAAACTTTATTTTATAAAGCACCTTTAAAAGCAGCTTTTCAAAGCTTTTCAAACACAATATAATTGATACTATAAAAAAACAATACAAAATCAACAAGCAAATGTAAGTTAAAAACAATATCACAATATTTTAAATTGCTCTCTGATGTCCACAGTGTGTATGTGAAGTTTTATATCAAAATACCCCACAGATAATTTTTTTCTTCTTGAAATAGTCAACAAGGTACTTTTAAGGTATCAGCCAAAACAGACAGTTTTTTGTGTTTGTCCCCTTTAAATGAAAATGGGCCGGTGCTTCCGCTTCCCTTTTCAGAAGAGTGCGGAGAATAGGGCTACTTCTACACTGTTGCCGCGGGATGTTTTTCATATCGACGGGTTGAAGCTACCCCAATAATGTGACATTTAGCCCATGCATTGCAACTTTTATTAGGGGAACCCCACTACTTGCGAGATGACAAAGGAATTTATTCGCATTTCCACGAATGTAAAATGTAACATAGCAATCTTGCAATATTCCTGAGGTGGAAAAATATGTTTTAACAGTGCTCTGGATAAAAGAATCAAAAGACAGATTTGCATCAAAAATAACTCCAAGCTTCCTCACTCGACTCTGGATTTCCATAACAGAGCCGTCAAGAGTCAAGGACAACCAGTTTTAGAAATTTGATAACGGGAACCAGTAAGCATAACTTCCGTTTTACCACCGTTCAAGCACAGGAAATGTTTATCCATCCATATTTTAATCTCAGTAATGCAGTCAGATGAATAAGCAACGTCAAGGTGCTCATCAGGTTTTCAATGTATATAAATCTGTGTGCCGTCTGCATACAAATGGTAATGAAGGCCAAGCGATCTCAAAAGGTGGTCTAAAGGTAACAAACAAAGGTTAAAAAGTAAAGGACCTAAAACTGACCCCTGAGGGATGCCAGCTGAGACAGAACTAATCTCAGAACTATAACCACCTATAGAAACAAACTGGGAGCGGTCAGTAAAATAAGACCTTAACCACCTTAAGGCAGTCCCAGACACACAAAACACTCTTTCAAGATGAGTAATTACTAGACTGTGATCCACAGTATCAAACGTGGCTCTTTGATCAAAAACTATAAAAATAGATGTTGCAGAAGTCAGAAGCCATCAACAAATCATTGGTGACTTCGACCAAGGCCGTCTCAGTACTGTGAAATTTACGAAAACCCGACTGAAGAGGTTCAGAAAGATTATTAACTGTGAAACGGTTACACAAATGGGAGGCAACAATACGCTCAAGTAATTTAGCAGAAAATGGGAGATTTGAAATAGGATGCAAGTTACTGAAGCCGTCCAGTGCAACATTTTCTTTTTTAGGCAGAGGGGTTACAGCAGCATCTTTAATGCTGTGGGAACAACCCCAGTCTGTAAGGAGTCATTTATAATACTGAGAACAGCAGGACACAAAGCAAGATTTAAATAAGCTAGTGGGAATAGGGTCAAGCGAGCAAGTGGTAGATTCCATGCTAGATACCTCCCATTTAAAAGCCTCAGTATCAAGTTGAAGAAAGTTAATAAGAACACCAGTGAACTCAGTTAAATTTGTTTACTAACATTATCAACTTTGATCAACAAGATATGTCAATATGTCTTTATACCCGCCTATCAGAGAACTGATATGAACTGTAGACAGTATACTTGAGGTAAGCCAGCATTACACGCGGGTGTTGGGTCATAATGGGGTGTGGAATACTTTCAGTTGTAGGCGATTAGCCATCCCAAGAAGTACACAGGGTCTTCTGAGTGTGAGATGGAAATATTTCTGCTTTAATTCAGAACTGCTTAAATTTGCCTTTGCGAGAAAGTCTCGCTGGCTGTTGAAAAACTCATTTAGTGTACAAGAGGGGATCAATACCAGAGTTTTTACTGACAGAGGAGCAATTATTTAATATTTGATCAAGCGGATGTGTTCAGTTGCACAGAGCCATAAAATAGATGGAAACTGAGTGCTGGCTCAGCTGAATGTCCTTCACTGTTCATTACATTTCACAGGACCTTGTACAGCGCAACAATAAGCTCTTGTGTGTGACAACAGTGGAATACTTTGGATGTACAGTTGCCTTATATATTGTGTGACATTCATGGTTTTCCTCTAATAGGGTTGCTAGGATTAAAAAGCCCTCAAAACCACATAAAAAGTGAAGATTTGAATGAATGTCTCACCAATGATTACTTCGTAGCATTTGTATCATAGCACACAAACGCTTCTCTTTGATTCTCAAAATATGACTAGAAAAACTAGTTTCGCTAGATTAACCCTGCTGTTCACGTCACACTCCATTTGCACGACTTGAAACTGAGAAATCAATACATTTGCACGTCAGTGCTAGAAAAAATGTGTGTGTATATGTCTAGATGATAATTTATTCATGTTAAAAATCGATTCACTTTTGAGCATTGCAGTGTACATGTTTTTAGTTACTAATATGTATCCATTATGTTCATACCATCATTAGATACTAATACTTATGCCAATATTGACTAATAGTTATTCAATAAATCACTAGCACTTATTCTTTACATGACCACTCATTCTTTGCTACTGGTAATAAGTTTTAGTAGTACTGAATAAGTAGACACTAATACTGAATCATACATAAGCAAAACAACAATTGAGTGAGACAAAAAAATGTAACTAGTGACTCTTACTATAGTTACTAATGTCTAGATAAATAGGTACACGTATTTAGTAAATGAGTACCGAGCAGGACTAGTTACAAGTAAACACGCTTCAAATGAAAAGCTAGTAAACCGAGATAGGTATCTACAACAACTAGCAATACAAGCAAGTTGTAAGTGAATAGCTGAGATCTGAACCACACATCCCCATAAAATTAAATGGCAATATGTAACTTGATTTTATTTCAAAACAATGAAAGTTGTTTGTTATTTTTGGGATCGTGACTAGAATAGTAGCAAACACAAACGTATACACAAATATTTTTACGTTTTAAAATGAGTAAATGGGGCAATCAGTATAGATATCCGTTAGTTTACTACAGCAATTAACCATATTGGACATCATACTGTGCTTTCCATGTCGTCGGCTTACTAGGTTTTGTGACAGCTTAAGTTTTTTCTACATACCCGTCCTGTGTGTGTATGCTCGTCCTGATTGCGTAACTCGAAAGACTCTTCCTCCTCTTTCTCCCCATGATCCCGAGCCAGCAAACTGAAGCCTTGTCTGCAGCACACAAGCCAGCAAAGTCCCTGCAAAGGCATTCAAATCACGGCGTGTCGTCCAGTTTCTATCCGTAAATGTCCAGTGATGTCCACCGTCCTGTCGTGCAGCTGGGACAGATGGAGACTGTCTAGTCAAATGAAACGGGCTGATCCGAGAGCATAAACTCCTCCATTTCGTTTGGGATAACTGAGAAATACCGCGTTTTATCACGCGGGATATATCCAAATACGTGTCCAACTTAAGAGAAAGACTAATTAAAATACTTTTGATCCCACGGGTCCATTCAAATGGAGACTTATTAAAATAACGCTTCTTATCTGCTTCTGTCGCGTCTCTAAATTCTGCGGGACATGAGCATGCAGACTCTTTCAGAAGCGTGAAGGGGGCGGGGCGACTCACCCCATGCGTTAGGATTCGCAAGATGATTGGCTCGTCACGCACACGCCCAGAACACGCCCCGCCCATCATCTGGCAAGCTGTACATGTGAAGTATGCATTTCAGGAAATGGAAGCAATTCGGTGATGGGATCAGAAATGTTTGACTCTTATTGTAAAGCCACAACAACTATTAAATCCCTGATCTTTAACCTTAAATTAAGGCCATAATCAAGAAAAATATGCTTTTTTTATGAACCTGCCTGCACTCTGTGCTCTGTTTAGTCTGTTTCTGTTTACATAAGAGCTTTTTTCAAAATTGTACTCAAATCTGTCCTTGTACAAACCATGATGTCATCACAGGAGGGTTATCTACTTTAAATGGCAAAGCGAAATTCGCCGTCTATTATTTGGATAGTGCTGGGACGTGGAGACTTTGCAGTTGCATTAACAAGTTAGTGTGAAGTTCTGGGTGAAGGGGTGAATGATCACTCTGTGTTGTGTGTGTGTGTGTGAATGTGCATGTGTTTGGGGGGTAATGTAGTCTCCTAATGCGCATTATGTGTCTGAATGGAAAGCAGATGGACTCCTTTATTCCAGGAAACTCTTGTCACGGGAGGCTCTGAAGAGAGGGAGACGGACAGAAAATGAGGGGAGAGGGTAGAGCACCAGAAAGACTTTTCTGTGTGACTTCCAAAAGGTCTGATTATCCTCCTTCCTCTTTATTGTCTTGTGCAATGTCTGCCTTCTACATTTTTTTCTGTCATTTATTAAATTTTTATGGCTTGGAAAGCAAATGACTCCATGTAGACACCACACAAACATCACATTTCATTTAGTTGTATTGTACCTATCTTCCTGGAAATAACTGGTCAGATCAGTGTTGGTATTTATTAATTCATGAGCTTACCTGCCCATTCATCCCCCATTTTGATGGTACAGCATAAAGGAAAAATAGACTAAATTGAAGGAGGAGAATGGGAGGTGGAGGTGGATGCCAGAATGGATTTATACGGCTGTAGCAATAATTTACAGGAATGGATGATTCTACGGAAACTGCATTGGGAACTTCAACAAATGAATCAGTTTGAAACCTGAATTTAAATACCTGAAATATTATCAATAAAAGTAACACATAAGTTGTGTAGTGGTTTATAAAAAAGGTTTCCTGTCTCCTAAACCACATCTATTTGATGGTCTTAGCTGGTTTAATACGGTCTGCCAGTGTGCAGCCAGCTGGTCTTTGAGTCTGACCAGCTCAAAAGCTCCCAAAATCAATCTAGAACCAAACGAGGAAACCAGCCAAGATTAGCAATCCATTTTAGGTTTAAGAAACACTTCCTGTCAACTATTAGTCTAACAGAAAGATAGTAAGTCAGCCTTTTTGCAAAAACAACTACATATTGTGAGTTTTTTTAACACACACATTGTCAGTCTTTCCACTCTAATCCTTCTTTTCCTGAAGTCTCACACAGAGCCCAGCTCATTCATTCTCTCATGTACACTCATAAATCATGCTTTCACCAAACACACTCTTGCTTGCGCACATTCATGCAGACGACACATGATATTTTCAGGGCCCCTCTGTGCCTGGACTCCCTTCGCTCTCTCTCTCTCTCTCTCTCTCTCTCTCTCTCTCTCTCTCTCTATGCCTTCATTTCCTCTCATTTGCTCTGCTTCACTTTAGCTGACTTTCTCCATGCATTCATCATTCTGCAAGCTGGCCCTGGTGTTTGTCTTTAAGTCTGCCTGTGGTTTTGCCAAACACACATGGACACAAACGCACACACTTGCAGTGGGGTCTAACTAGTGTGCTGTCCAGTGAAAAAAACCTTCCTTGGCATCTTTCTTTTTCTATCAGTCAATTCCTCGTCCTCTCTCTAACAGATTACAGTATTATTTTCTTCACGGCTTATACCTCTGCTTTTCTCTCTTCTCATCTTCCTTGCCATGGCGGGTCAGACCTGCCTCCCACCTGACCTGCTCCTGGAACAGATGTTTTATTTTTAGAGCACTCTCTCTTTCTCTCTCGCTCTCTCTCTTTGTCAATCTCTCTGCCCACGCTAAGAAGAAAGAAGGAGTCTTGTGTCTATATATGGCCTGTGAGATTGAGGTTTTCAAGAAAAAGCAGACTGCCATTATCACCCATCTTTTGTCTCTGAAAACAAGGGAGTGAGAGGAATTTGACCGCTCTGATGTTTTCAGTTTTCTGTCTCACTTTCACAAAACAATACTTAAATCTTCATTTTGGGTTTTCATACAGTACAGTAGTAATACAGTAGTAATAGCAGGAACAGTAAGCTTTTTATGTTTAATGAAACAAGATAACACTAATTTCCATGTTTTGTGTGTGTGTGTGTGTGTGTGTGTGTGTGTTTTATTTATTTACATTTCTCAATTTCTCCCCAAACAGCCAAGTTGTATTTATTTATTTATTTTATGACTTTATGATTTTATTTATTTTTTTGATCAAAATATTATCTCGAAAGTCAGAGATATTTTAACCTCTCAGATTGGAAATTTATAAGGATTAAACTGTTTTAATATCTGAAAAATTGAAATTTATCCCATCCAAGTGCACACACACAGCAGTGAGAAGTGAACACACCCCCAGAGCAGTGGGCAGCTATATATCCAGCCCCTGGGGAGCAGTGCCTTGCTCAAGGGCACTTCAGCCATGGGTATTGAGGCTGGAAGAGACCACTGTTCATTATCTCCCTCCCACCTACAACTCCTGCCAGCACCAAGACCTGAACCTGTGACCTTTGGGTTACAAGTCCAATTCTTTAACCATTAGGCCACAGCTGCCCCTTTTTACAAGATGTAATATAAATCTCAAGTTTCCCCAATCTCAGGTTGAGTCTGTGAAGTTTCATCTTAAAATACCCCACTTATCATTTATTATATAATGCTGTAAATGCCCCTTTTTGGCTGGAAGCTAAATTATCCTGTTTTTATGTGTGTCTCTTTAAATGCAAAGGAGCTGCTGCTCATGTCCGTTACTACAGCAACAACAACAACAAACTCTGATTATAATCTCTAACATGTCATTCCAGTTCTTTGTCATGATCAGAAATTCTTTGCAGCACGTTTAAAAATCCTTGTCAGTTTAAACTCCTGATATATGGTTTTATGAGCTCACGCCTTATTTTTTAATGCTTTGAGCAGGATTTATTTAAATGAGGAATATTGTTATGCATATGTTTCTGGAAGAAAACAGGACTGCAGTTGAGGGATTTGAGGTAGTTCAAAATCAAAAACATTGCTTACTCATACAGAGAATACTCCCTTTTGGAGTGGACTTGGTGCTTTGTAACTGCAACATTATGCACTAAAGGCGTAACAGGACCCCTTTAATCACTAATTTCATGATTTGAATTAAAGATTTAAAGTCAGAATTGACATAAAATAATAAGTTTATGGGAATGTGTATCATAGTCTATTCACATTTCTTCTCACCCTTCATGACTTGCACTCAAGTCCCAACTTGGTGTAATTGACATTTCCTGTCTGTGAGGTCGCTTTAGGCCTTAAGGTGTTGATGCTACATGAGAAATGGGATAGAGTCGATCCCTGAGTCAGCCTGACATTACACAGACACCACACTCATAATAATCATCCTATAAAACTCTTCTATGAACTACTTGTTCATGAATACACTGACTTCTTCTCTTCTTTTGTTAGTATGCAGCCTTATTCTCCTGATTTTTTCTTAGTTTATTTGTCCCACTGTCTTGTCTGAAATGTGATTGAATAGCTCATAGCTGTAGAAGTCAGAGGTAACCTGAAACCTTGTAAATCTAAGTCGAGGACATCACAAATGGCCACCATGCTAACATTTACTATACTGTGTCATGGTAGAGTTGTTAGACAGATATAGTGATGCCTTGAGGGCAAACTATTTGATACCTGCCTAATCAAGCAGTTGCAACTGTATTTTTATATTTGAAGTTTAGGCTAAATGCAAAAAAAATAAACATAATAATAAATAAATTATTAATAATGATAATAATAATAATAAGTATGCTGAATAAAAAAGCTGCCTCTTTAATGAACATATCTTATAAAACTTTTCTGTGCAGAATATTGTGAACTTTGTTCAATGGAGATTGAACAAGAGATTGAGTTTGAAAGCCTGTTTCCAGTGCCTAATAAAAATTAAATAAAAGGTAACTCTGAGAGGAAGTTTAAAAAAGATGCATTAGCCTATGGCTTTAGCACATTGTCAGAACTACTCACATTTTGAGATAAAGTCTAAAATAAATCAAATAATGATTTTAATGATAACATAAGGTTGTCAGAGTTGGTGGTTTGGATTTTGAAATCTGGCAACTCTGAGCATTTTAAATGCAAGCTTGTTAGGTCCTGTTAGATAATGTATCTATTAAATGAAAATGTTTTCGTAATAAATGACCCGCAGCCCTGATTAAACCATATGAATGCTGAATCAAGGCTGTGAGGCACAGTTTGCACATGTCTGCTTTAGGAGAATCAGTGTATTTGTATATGACTCACTCTTCTTTGTTTTTCGTTGTGTGTGTGTGTGTGTGTGTGTGTCTTTCCTCCTTTCCAAATCTCTCTGGAAGAAGGGGTGTTAAGGAGAGGGCACATAGGGGAAAAAATATTCTCTCTTTAAACTTCTGACCTCTCTTCCCAACCCCCTCTCACCTCCCTTCATGGTCTCCATTACTCTATCTTTAACCCTGGTTCCTCCAACTTTTTTTCCTTCTGAAACCCCAAATCCCCCTCTCCTCTTGGACAAAAACCTTTCACAGTTTCCGTAAAGTGCACTGTGTGCATCCCCTAACCATCTCCCTTGTGGACACATTCTGTTGCTCTTTTACAGGAAGTTGTTGTTTTCCTCTTGAGAAAGAAAGCGAGTCCCACTCTTTTCCTTCATGTTAATGCTGTTCAGAGCGAACATCCTGATATTTGCTTCTGCAAAATATTTCTCTTATGTTCACAGCAGTGACAGAACAGGATCTGAGACACTTCTAGGCTATCTGATAGTAGCTGATTTCTGTCCATTGTGAACTGTCCTAGAAAATTAAAGGAGAAAGGAGGACATAAACAAAAGCAGAACTGATCATGTTTTGCATCAGCGTCGTACAACAATATCCAGGAAGAAAGGTGCAGATCTTTGAATGCATATGCAAACACAGAAACATATATTCTTATAGGGCTGGTTGGAGCATAGGAGGAATAAGACATAACAATGACAAAGCAAAGAAAGATCCAGCATTCAGACACCCTCATACTGCACGGTATATGCACACTAAAGAGGGAGAAAGATAAGACTTCTCTTCTCTTCTCTTCTTTTTCTTACTTAATACTTCTCTATTTTAATTTGACTGGATCTCCTCTTTAGTTTTATTATTAACTCTCTTGTTAACTACAGGCCCAGACAGAAAATGCGCAGAAAATCTATGGTATTCACCACTTAAATGTGGTAAAATTGTTTAAATTGAGCTGATAGCAAACTCTTGGCAGCTAAAAGTGTTAGTGTTCCTGTAGCTCAAGTGGTAGATGCATTGACTTAACAAGTGTAAGGTTGGGGGTTTGAATCCCAGGAAACACATGTTAGGAGAAACTTGTTAGCCTGAATGCAATGTAAGTTGCTTTGGATAAAAGCATCTGCTAAATGCATGAACTAATTTTTTTTTTTTAATTTAATTTAAAAGTAGGGAAGCACTGATATAAAAATTCTAGCTTAAATTATTATTTTCCTGTTAAAATAAGAAATGCTTTTTAAATGATATACCATTTTGTCTAAATAATAATAAAAATCCAACTCATTTTTTAAATGATACAAGTGAAGGCATCACTACATGTAATATATTGTATGTATTCATTTTGGCATCTGCCAACATTTTTACAGTTATTATATTATTAGTGACTTTACAGATTCATTTTAAGTGAAAATACCAATAAATCAGTTGAAAGACATATTGAATATCGAATGAATACATTTTTAAAAATCTCTAATACCAGATGATAATCAAGCTTATTGTCTTTTTCATCCAAGCTTCAAAATGCTATAAATTACCCATCTAATGTTGCTCAAAGCATCCAAAATCCAGTATATTTATGAGAATGTGTTTATGTTCATGTTAATGGCATATGCTCTCTTAAAAGAGGCTTTCTTACAGGTTTGCGTGTGAGCAGAAGTGCACAGCTCGTAACTGTGGGGTAGACCCACTGGTTAATAAGAGTTAAGGAAGGGTGGGCAGTCATCCAGAGGCCTTGCTCTATTTATAGCCTCTAGAATATGTGAAAGTACTCAGAACTCGTACAGTGCTGCCAAAATCCCTGAACCTTGTGTGTGTGTGTGTGTGTGTGTGTGTGTGTGTGTCTGTGTTTTGCATGCATCTTTATACATTTGATGTGACAAAGTGTTAAACCATGTCCGTCTTAAAGAGGATTTCAATTTCAATGTGCGGCAGGGGCAAGGATTAGAAAAAGGAAATAAATGTTGGCACATTTTGGGTAAATAACTGAGGGTCTGTTAAACTGAGTGGAAATCTGTGCGTTCCCGGATCTCTTACAACTGTGCTGTGATTTCAAATGCATAAGGGTTAGACTTGCTTTGCTTTAGGGTAGGATGGAAGCTGCAGTGAACAATCATAGAAACCTGCAATTTCACCCAAAATACACATACATACATAAAAATATGGGTGAATGAATCCCATTTCAGTATTATCCATCAGAACTGTTTGTCGAATTTACAAGCTATTGTGGTCAAAAGCCTGAGTAGTTATGATTGTTAATGAAAGACATTATCTTGCTGCTTAGCCAAAGAGACGTACAGTATCCAGATGTAGAATCTACATATAAGCATATTCATATTGTATGTATAGCTGTGCACTCAGTCTTTCCAAAAGATACAGTCAGGGCAGCCAGGAATAAGAGACTGTGGGTTAAAGGGTTGGCAGGGCTTCCACATGCTCGCTGGATCAGTTTGCGCTTAGAGAGTTCAGTAAAGCTTCCAGCACACATACAATCACACTGCACACAAAATATACAGTCCTTTTTTCATATTGACACTTTTACAAAGCCTTAAGCAGCTGGAATTAATTCTGGCATGGGTAGTTGAGGATTGTGGATTAAAGCTCAGACCCCTTTTATTTCAAATATTTACTTCACACGTCACACATACATCATGTACACACATTCTCTCTTACAATCAATTTGCATGCACTGAAAAAAGCATGTGTTTGTAGAACTTCAGAAAAAAGAGCAACAGTTTGCATGCTTTTATTTTATTTTATTATTATTGTTTTTTTTTGTTGAATTCATTCGTGTCATTAGGTAAATGTATTGACGGAATGTAGAATGTCAGGCTGTCATGTCATGACAAATCTGTATTTATATTTCATTTTTAAATATTCTATGCTTAATCTCAGTTTTTTATATGTGAACATATAGTACATAACAATGCAAACATACTGTAAAAAGAAAGTGTTAAATATTCTAGTAAAATGTAAAAAAATAAAATAAAGTTCTGTCATCAGAAATTCACAGCAAAAATACAATGCAATCTAATCTAAGCATCAGCGAGGAATTCTGATGGCAAAGCAAGGCCGGTTTTATTTACAGAGCACCAGGTCAACACAAGCATAGTTGATTTAAAGTGCTTTACAATAAAAATAAATCTGAATTTTAAAAGAGAGAGAGCAGAAAGAAAAGACATAAATAGAAATGTAAAAGTATCAAATTCAATCAACATTTATATTCATAGAACACCAACTATTCAAAGTACATACACAACATCACTTGAATATAGAGAGTAAAAATAAGTCTTAAAGCTGGATTTACAAACAACCAGTGATGGAGAGGCCCTGATGTTCAAAGTTAGACTGTTACAGGCTTTTGATTTACAACAAGAATGAGAGACTGATAAAAGTAACTGATCACAAGATCTTAATGACCCAGAAGCTGTGTGTGGCCTAACAAGATCACAAATATAATGAGGCAGAATTATACAGTGCCTTGTATGTGAAAGAAGGATCCTAAAGTTGACTCTAAATTTTATTGGGAGCCAAGGAAATGAAGCATGGAGAGGGAAGATATGATCCCTTTTTTTTGAGGACTAGAACTGACATTAACGTCTCAAGGTTAAGTGGAAGAACTGTATTCAGAGCAATGCCATTAGCCGTTGAAAATGTCAAACAGTTGGTGTCCCAGATATGTAGATAAAAATCAAGAGTCAAAACAAGAGCCAATGTATGGCCTCCGTTATGTGTAGGGCTGGAGACTTGGAGTCTTTACAAATTTGAATGAGTCCATAAGGCTCATATAGTTTTTAACCATAGGTTTAGCAAAAGACGTGAATGTTGAAATCCCCTAACACCAACAGCCTGTCACAGCGAAACACTTGATTAGATAGAAACTCTGAAGACTCATGAATTAAAGTTGTACTGACTTTAGGAGGTCTATACACCATTAAATAGAGTAGGGGGCCATTTAGATCAATTTTAAGGAATCATTCCTCAAAACTAAAAAAGGCATCTACAGCAGAAGTCTACATTTGAATGAGTTTCTAGGTCAGTCAGAGGGGGATAGCTCACCTAGAGATGACATTTCACCCTAACCATGTTTCAGTCACAAATAAAAAATCCAAAATATTTATTTAAAATAAAAGTTTTCTTTGACAATGACCACTACAGTACACTACAGTAGAGCCGTTTTAACTGGAAGGTTGAGAACCTGATGAAAATCTTTACCTGATGACTGGTAAAAGCTCAAAGAACACCGTATTAATTATACATGTCCAAGTGCATTCTGGGAAAAAGGAAATACAGACTGAACCACAAAACCATTTTTCTTAGTAGCCTATTTGAACTCTTGAAAAATTCCAACTGACTTGCTGTGCATGTTAATTTGCCTTGACAAAACGTTGCAAGTTCCAGTATAGTATTTGAAATAAAAAAAATCTGCAAGTAAATCTTTAGTATTTTTTTTTTAATTATTTGCTTATCTAAGAATTTTTTTATTTACTGTATAGACATTAACACAAACAAAAGACATACCTCTCACTGCTCACACACATATAGCAGCAACAGCTACATATAGACTACACACACACACACACACACAGTTTCATCTTCCACACATCTGATAGGCCTTGAATGTTTGGTCTGCCCATTTGTTTGCACTCCAAAGTGTTTGTTTGATACTGACAGCACTGTGCGGACTATCATACTTGGCAGCGGTTACCAGGATAATATTTCAGAGTGATAGTCCAACATGTGTGTTTGTGTGTCTGCAAGTGTGCAGCCAGCATTTTGCATTCTTCCATATACAATTGCAAATGTTTGCAAATTTTCTCCACGTGTAATTCACTAACACTTCTCTCTACAGGTTTGTGCAGTGACTTCAGTAAAATCATAGAGAAATGGATGGGTACTCATTTAATTTCAAAGGTGTTGGATGATGGCCATTGACACCCTGATAAGGCAAACACTATTCTAGCCTGTGAGCTGAGCTGCAGTCATGGTTATTTAAAACTGTAAAGTGGAACTTGATGACAGGACTAGTCTGGGCTCTGTAAAATACAATACTTGCACCGCTTACACTCTAATGTGTCTGCTATTGAAACTCTTGCTGACAGAGCTCGGATGCTAACCTCCACAATGTCTCCATGCAGGCCCCAAAACTGTCCAAAACAGATTATTACCTGAAGGGAATTTGCAGATTTAGGAGGAAGTAAATGTAGGAGGTAGCTAATTTCTTTTTATTGTTTGTGGTAGATGGTGCTAGGGTGCTGTCCAGTGCTTTAAGTCAGAATATTTATTTGTTTATTTGTCCAATAAACTCTACCACATCCATCTTGTTGTGGCAGCTGTCCTGTCAGGGGATGATGAGACATGGAGAGGCTATAGGTGCCCCCCACCAGCACCACCGAGACTCGGTTTGCCCCTGCTGGGCAGCAAAGCAGCTGAAGTGTTCCAGGACCTGACAAGAGCAAAAACTGTTTGATGACATTATGCTAATTTCTTATCATTCTATCTATTCATTTTAAATCTAATCCATTAAATGCATGTAATGTATATATGCAGTGACTTGAATACAACTCTTCTATGGCAGTGGTCGTCAACCTTTTTGACCCATTGTTCACAGCAACATACACATGCCCACATGACTTGTTCAGTTGTTCATAATTTATTGGTATCATTTCTACTTGATAAAATATTTTAGAGCCTGGTATAATCAGAAAAATTTACATTCTTTAGAAAAATGGTCATGGAGTTTTATTATTTCATGCATTTACATGACTTTGTGGTCTAAAAGTCACTTTTAAAATGAGGTTTCCTCATATATCGAGGTTTTCCAAGAACATGTGAACCTTGGTTCTTCAAAGAAAAATATCTTTATTTATTATTATAAGAATAATCTTAATTTTACGTTGTTTTGCCTTATTTTAAATCATTTTAAGTCATCTTGAGGCCCCCTTGAAAGTTTGCTAAGTGGGTTGAGAACCTTTGTTTGATAAGCATATATTTATAACATTACCTTTTGGGAATTTTTGGGGGGGCGTAACGTACAAAATTTCAGGATGTCATTACGCATCATACTATTATTTCATTAAAAAAAAAAATGTTTACACTGCTTGATTAGCATTGATATTTGAAAATCTGCCAAATCAAACCCATTAAAACAAAACAGGAAAATGATAACATAAAGCAGTACTTCTCAAACCTGTCCTGGGGACCAGCAACCACTGCCTCCCTCATTTAACATCAGATCATCATCAGCTCATTAGTATAGTCTGCAAGACTTGTACTGGGTGTTTCCTATGAGGGAGACAAACAAAATGTGCAGTTTTGGGGGGTCCCCAGGACAGGTCTGAGAAGCACTGATCACTGAAGGTTCTCATCACACAGTATGGCATGGTCAAGAAGTCTCTTAAAATGTTTTTTATAGGATTTTAAGAACTTGTCATATTTAAACAAGATATGCCCTACTTTTTCAAGATATTCTCTCCTTTTTCAATGTGACCTTGCTTGTTTGGGAGCTTTTTTTATGTATTTTTAATGGATATTTATTATTTGCTATTATATTCTTTTAATTGAACTTAATGATCAACTTGGTTATTTTATTAGGTGCTTTATAAACAGAGTTGGAGTTGGAGTTGAATGTCATTGACTTTGTTCCCTTCATAAATTAACAGTTCCTGTCATTTATATGTTTTTTGGCCTGTAGACCTCTCAGCAACTCTGTTCTGGATCTCTACAATTTTTTTGACAACTAAATGCTAACTAACATATAACTATGTGTTTTACAGTGCAAATTAACTTGGAGGTCATTAAATGCAAGTTATTAGCTTAACTTTGAACAGACAATGCCAGATCAGCAAAACAGTCTTGGGCATGTTTAGAGAATGACCAAAGATAGAAATGCAAATACCCATATGGAAAATGCATAAACACCATGTGACAACCACACACATATGCATACACAGATCGTCTGATAAGAAGTGAAGAAACCATCCGATCAAAGGAAACAGAATAGAAAAAACTTGTTTAGGGGCATGTGTGGTTTTATGTTCATTCCTGGGTACAGAATGTGTGTCAGAGCGACACAAAGACTATGGAAACCCTTTACAAAGGGGAAGAGTTGAAGAGGAAGTGCATTTACATTTGAAGGCATAGTTCCTACTCTATTTGCATGATTCTGTTACCTGAACGAAAGCAGCACACTCTGTTCGATCAGTGGTTTCACTTTCCATCCAAAGATGTTTCACAGTCTGAAAACTGAACTGAACTAAACCAGAACCAGCTAAGCTTTAACTTGACGAATGTCTGCCTTGAGACCAAAGTAAACCAAACAGCTGTGTATACGTCTCAACGTGAAACTGCCCTCACGTGTAGAGATACAAAGACAAAAATCTGTTCCTCACTGAATCCCACGAACAGCTATATTTCCTCTTTTTCTGGAGAGGTCACTGGTTGGAACAGAAAAGGGAAGTGGATCTGATGGCCAGTCCCAAACTGTTTGACCAGCGGCTTCATTCGGGAGCTTGTAGGGTTGCTCACGGACATTTGTTTCTTCTTCTTTTTGTTTAATGACGAATAGTCTCAAACATAGACTAGGAAACAACGATGCCATGATGCTAAAGCCCCTCATGAAAGAAAAAAGACCTTGTGTTTACAACTGTGACAACAAGCGATCAGGATCAACTAAATGCTGGATTTTCAAAAGTATGAGAAATATTTAAAGTTTGCGGCATAGAATCTTAAAAATAAGTCTGAAACGAAATACATTTATATATATACACACACACACACACACACACACACACACAATAATTGCGTATATTTGTCTATCCATTAAACCTTTCCCTAAAATATCTCCATGTGTCATTCTTTCCCCCCAAAGTGACAAATAATGTCATGATATACACTACATTTCACACAACTATGATATACATTTTCATATATTCATATTTATTGCATAACCCATTTTCATGTAAACCCATAAGTGCCAGTATGGATTCCAACCCTGTTTGTCCCCATTTTAATCTAGACCGCCACACCTCTTCTTTCCTATTTCTTCACTGACAATTACATATGATATTGAGTATTTGACAACAGCTTTATCTAACTGGCTTGATGATGTCTTTATCGATCTGTTAAATTTCTTCCTCTGTTAGGATGCAACTGACCAATCAGACTCCAGTAAGAATCCTCAGTGTTGATCAAGCAAGTCAACATCTAACCCATCTAGAGTGGGAATCATGGAAGAACACTTTGTAATGGATGAAACGACCGATCTCAGGCCTTCTATGTCCTTTTTCTCAGAAAAGGTGAGTTAGCACCTAAAATTCAGTACTGCCAATGTTGTGGAATAAAACCTTACAGTTTTGATGCCGTTTGTTGTGAGTCTGAGATAAACTGTTTTATGTTAGTTTGTTAAAATAGTTTTTTCATGTTTATGAGGAAATGTTTTCAGATAAAAATTCATGTTTTGTTGTCTTTTTAAATTACAATTTGGAATTTAATCAAAATAAAACAGAAAATTGCATGAATGTCCCTTTATTTGTTTGCTTTTTTTCTTAATTTTCTAGTGGAACAAACTGATAACATCTGATATAGATTTAACTTGGAAATTACGCTGAAAAATGTTTCATTCATCCAATAAACAAAAAATAGGGTAATGATTTCACATCTATATTTTGTAACTTGAGCCAATGAAAAATAATAACTTGCCCTATACAAATTTTTCTATGTCTATTAAAATATATCTATTATATATATATATATATATATATATATATATTTTTTTTTTTTTTTTTTTTTTTTTTTTTTTTTTTTTCAACAAGAAAAATATTCTTTGTGACAAGATTTATAAAACAGTTTTCATAGACATAGAAAATATTGTTTAGGGCAAATTATGTATTTTTCATTGGCTCAGGTTATAAAATATAGTTGTGAATCATTACCCTAAATTGTTTTAATTGGATAATTGAAACATTTTTTTCAGTGTAGTATGAGTTCACGGGTGGTAAAGTCATGGGTTTGACTGTCGTTCCAGTGCACTTTCACGGGTAGAAGTTTGGAAAAACACGGGTGACGGTCATTTTGCACACACCACAATATCTCTTTGTAAACAGCAGTGGTATGCCCTGTATGTGTTGGCTATTATAAAAACGTACCCGTACCACAGAACTGATATAACCTACTGTAGCTTCACATTTACTGGTAAATTGCTGTCTTCAAAGTGTATCAATACAGAGAGACTATCATCTTTTATTATTATTATTTTTCCATATCATCAGTCTTTTGTCCGAAGCAACTTTGCCTCCAATCAAGCTTCCTTTTACTTCATAGTTACATTCAAGGGACTCCTGAAATCCCCCCACTCTTCCTCATACCTGCTTCAGCACAGCCAGTGGTTTTAGTTTTAGTATCTTTGCTCTCTGAATTTCATCTTTACACTTCAATAAAACTCTTCCATTGGTGGTAAGTTTTGGCTGGGAGTCGTGGCTCTTTGTCGCCTGTTTTTAAAACTGCCTTTGACACCCGTTTCACTAGAGACCTCACGCTTGACCTCATGACTTGTGTGCGCCATCTGGTGCTCATATGAGGCATTTTACCATATCATGTTGTAGTGCTTGCTTTTACTGTAACATACACAAAGACTATAAACGGTATTAATCAGGTCATTATAGATAACTAAAACTAAAACCATGAAACAAACATTCGTCACTTGAAAAAAAAAATACTGAATATTACTAAATAACATTTAAGCATATAATTTCAATTTATTATTGTTTATTCATTTTCATTTAGTTTAAGTTGATGTAATAAAATAGCTAAAACTGTAATATAAATTAAAACTACGTAGACAATAAAAAAATGACAAAAAACAAATTACTTAAACTAAAATAATAAATAAAACAGAACACAAATATAAAAAACTAATTCGAATATTAATAAAAATCTCTAATATTATCTCAGTAACAATAATACCAATAATAATAATAATAGTAAAATAACTATGGCCTAAATGCAGAGTAGATCATAAAAAAAAAACTTTTTTCAAAAGATAATATTTTGAAAAATGTTGATAAGCAAACCGTTTTGTTGACTATGTTGAATTATTTTGAATGGACTACAAGATACACAGAAAAAAGAAAGTCATACAGGTTTGGAAAACATGAGGGTTAGTAAATGATCACATCGTTTTTATCTTTTGACTTTGCTAATTTAGATGTTATCACAAAACATAGTTAAAGGGGGAAGTCGTGGCCTAGTGGTTAGAGAGTTTGACTTCTAACCCTAAGGTTGTGGGTTTGAGTCTTGGGCCGGCAATGCCATAAGGTGGCCTTGAGCAAGGCATTGAACCCCATCTGCTCCCTGAGCACCACAGCATAAGTGGCTGCCCACTGCTCTGTGTGTGCGTGTGCGCACTTTGGATGGGTTAAATTAGGAATTCTGAGTATGGGTCACCATACTTGGCTGTATGTTACATCACTTTCAGTAATTTTATAATGTAAGTAAATAATTCAGGACCCTGATCTCAAAACTTATTAAAAAAGCACATTGCCACAGTTGTGTTTTTGACTTGAAACAGATGGTGGTTAGATGGACTTGATTTAGGGATGAGGTTAAGATTATAGAAATAGTAGATTTTATCCGTGTGTAAAGAAAATCAATAGAGGACTCATGCATGGTTTTATAATTTAATCCTTTGCTGAATCTATTGGATTTATTTTATGTAAAAGCAATAACTGATGCTTTAAAAGTAATATTCTTCACTTTTCTCCTGCCCATCATAATGCCCATATAACTATGTATTTTCACAAATCACGTTACTTATAAGTTTTCCTCAATAATTTAATGATTGCAGCTTGAATTGTGTGTGTTCCTGGGGATAGAGACCTTGCTGAAATAAAAGACACCTTAACCCCTTGCACTGCAGATCGCTTCCCCACGCATATTCAAAATCATGAATGAGTATTGATGTGTGTAAAATGATTTTAAGACTTCGGTAAAACCCTTATCTGACGTAATTAGAAACACTATAAATCCCCCTCTGCCCCTGAATGTGCCCCTGCTCCAACCCTGCTTTGTTGCTGTACAAACCCTTTTCTTAATCCCAAAGCCTTTTTATATCACAGAATCATGGACAGACCGCCTCTTCCAACACAAATATGGATATTCTATCCACCTTGTAAAAGCAACCCCCACAAACAAATCAGTTTGTAACAAGCTGGACTGATTATATAATGAACTTGTGCTTTCTGCACAAACCCATTGTGTAGGAAAGGGAGGCAATGCAAATGCTGAATTTTAACTATATCATAACTAGCCATGATGTTAGATATATGCATTGGAAAATAAGGTGCATGGTGCAGTACTACATAGTAAGCGATGTCTGGATTGTGAACATATCAAGTCAGATCTTGCTAAATTCACAATATCATATTTTACTGAACTGAGAATGAGCATACGTCTGTCTCGTTACTATGACCCAGTAACTGATGAACAGGTTGATATGAGCAGTTAGAGTGAACTGAGGATTTAACTAATTTGGTAAAAATATATTTGTTATAAAAAAAAATATTATTTAAGTTTAAATGGCTCCAAGGATGCAACAAACTTATCTGAGACACATGACCATAAAGCTTCCTTATTTATAATTATTTGTTATATTTTAAATATTTAAATAACTTAAATAAATCAACATTTTATCTAAAAGTTTTTTTTCAAATAATACATATAAACTTTTCACTTTAAACATAATTTATGTTCCTAGTCAACACCAGGATGTAAGGAACTACGTGATATCATCATTATGTGAAATAATCAATTTAAGAGGTTCTGTTCAAACGAACCGATTCACGGAAATGATTCGGACTTCCCATCAATATGACGAACCGCTTGAGTCCAAATTTGTTTTTTTCTTTCTGTTCTTATCTTGCACCCCTCCCTCACTGTGAATCCGGACACTACCGAGACCATACGACTCAATTTTCCTTCTGTATTAAACAACAGGGAGTATATAAATGTAATTCGACCAGACTGTCACAACAACTTTCCAAGTTTCAAGGAATTTCGTTTAATGAAAGTATGCGCGCTCCCGCCAAAGCGCAGCATCAGCACCATAATCTGGCTCGCGCGCGCTCCCGTCTCTAGCGAGCGAGTCTATCGCCATCCCGGCCGAGAGAGTTAAAGTTGGCCGAAAGGACGGATAAACGATGCCAAGAAAAGGATAACATTTGATTTATTCATCTAACAGCGGCTCTATCTCCCGGAGAGGATGGATATCAAAATTCTTGCCCCAAGCCTTTTACTCTTTCTCGCGTTTAGGCATTGCTCGTCACGTAAGTCAAACAGCAGATGCAAAATTCAGTGCAAATAAAATGTTTCTTATTTGCTATAAACGTGACTATTATTCTCTATCAGGACAGGTGGATCAGTAAAGCTATGACACAATGATTTTTATCTCAATATTGCGATATTTTAAACTTGTATTGTTTCAAATCGGCGCAAAATTGTAAACATTGCTGCAGATCTATATTTAGATGAATAGGTCTAAAGAGTTTGGGCTGAAAGCAAAGCATTTTGTAGTCCTGAGCCCGGGCTCGCGACTTTGCCTGTGTCTGTGGGCTCTTTCTGCATTGCAGTGCTTCTGCGCGCTCACTTGGGCAAGTTTCTGCAAGGAAAGGTGCGTCTTGCGCAGGGGACACGCGGAAAGGGACACACTGCCCTGCTGTTAAACAGAGACTCTTGAAAGCTTCTATGTGCAGAATTAGCCGTGTCTTTAGTATCCTACGGGTAAAAAGTTGAGATTTTCGGTGTATTTGAGATGGCGTGGCTCCTATTCCGTGAAGTTGCTTGTGGTAGCAGCCCTATGCGGAGACAGAGGGGGGCGCGTTAACTCACTGTACTCCCAAATTCAAATGACGTAGAACACTGCATACGAATCCTCATGTAAGGTTACCTTCATCACAGCATTAGAACCATGTTAGAGTTATGTAAGGTTACCTTCATCACAGCATTAGAACATTTTGGTTGTTATTTTGGAGCTGCAAAAGAAAAAAAAAAGAAAAAAGAAAAAAAATAGCTTGTGATACAACACAGAAAAACTGTTTGAATATCTATTATTTTTATTGAGATTTAAGATGCCCTGTCTGTTTGATTTTAAAAAGCGTGGTTGGTAGGATACTGATAGAGAGTTTAAATGTGTTTGTGGCTGTGGCTACAGACTAGATCCAGAACTGAGGAAGGTGTGAAATATTCAGGAAAAGATTCTTAGATTGTCTTAGATTGACTGTAATTTTAAAGTCCTTTTTGAGCTTATCTTTTATTTCATTCAAAGACAGCCAGCTACTGTGCTGCAAGCCCTGTTATGAATAATTTATACCAACATGACTCCCCAGGTCTCTATTCAGCTGGCTAATAATATTAACCACAGCCTCTCCACATAGACTGATCTGAACCAGCAATCTCAGTCTAGACCCATGTGTACTGTGGCCTCCTCCCTGTGATGAAAGATAGCTCACGTGATATGCATTTGATTCTCCTACAGAAAAGTGCTGCGTCAGCCTGCAGAGACTGGGGGAGTGCCTGTAATTCAACACGTTTTACAGAGAGAGAGACCGAGAGAGAGAGAGAGCATTCAAGATGCATGACTATTCCCCTTTATCTTTGAGTGTAGAGCAGCCAAGGGCTTTGCATGGAAAGAGGAGAAGAACAATTGAGAGCAGAAAAAAAGCATCAGAAAGGTTGTGCAAAGGAAGGTTTTTTTTTATTTTCTTTTTTTTTGAAATACCAATTTATAAGCACAGATTGAGTGAGAGGAAGCAGGAGACAGAATACCTATTTAGGTTATCAAGAAGTATAGGAAAGTGAGAATTTAATTTCCCCTCCTTTGCCAAAACATCCTGTTCCAAAAGTCAGCTGCCTACAGAGGCATTTTTGGTGAGACCTTTAGATGAAGGTAAAAGGTAGCCATCTTAATTATAAAACCCTCTAAGAGGCCTTCATTGTGTCCCAAATGATGCACTACTTCTACATACGCTATGTAGTCAATTTATACTAGTGTATACATTGTATAAAAGGTTATTTTTTCATCCAGTGTAAGAGTCTTATAGACCCTTTTACTACATAAGGAAATGTGTTATCTGGGAATATGAAGCAAGCTTCTTCTTTTTGGAATGTTCGGTGTGAACACACTATTAATGCTTTAAAATGGCATATAATAGTGCATAAGAACACAAATTGGGATTTAATCCAGATTGTAAAGCAGAATTGCTTGTGTGCTTCACAGAGAAGACAAAAATGTAATGGAAAAAAGATGGTAATTATAGATTAAAAATAGTCCAGTGTTAATCAGATTTTTATGTGACCTGTGTTTTTATGGTTATTTAAAGATTGCTTTGTGTAAAGGTGTGTACAGTTTCTGACTAGAGTTTCTAGCTTCCATAACAGTTAGGATGCTCCCTTTAGAAGGCAGCTGCCTATGTGGGCTATGGGAAGCAAAGTACCTCACTAGTAGGTTTTGGAACAGAGCTTTTGTATTTAAATAGGCAAGTTTGCACAAGCATGTCTATGTGTAAGTCTCTGCATTTATCTCCATGACTCTGTCATTGCTTATTCCAAGGTTAGCTTGCAGCTCTTCTGCACTGAGTGCTTTAATAACTTTAATGCTTCTCCTGCAGGGAAGGCGCTCCTCTCTGTTCTACACAGCAGCTAGTGGGGAAAGAATAGCACAGGGTGGAGATCATTGATCTCAGAGCGAAGAGACTCAGAAAATCTTTGCATTTTATATTTAACAAAGCTAGATTAGGCTGGGTCACATTCAGTCAATTCATTTATCTGCCTAATGTGAATCAGATTACTGCACTGGTGCTGGTGCTTTTGGGAAAGCATGAAAGTGAGGCTAATCTTAGATGAGTGCCTTGGTTTAATCTTTTGCTTATAGCACCATATTAATATATATATACTTTATTATGATGATTACTTCAAAGACAGTCAATAAATATTAAATAAGTTAGATCTTTTGTTGTGTTTTATTTATGTCCAAATACTACAGAGATCATAAAATCATAAAATTCAGTGGCATAAATGATTATCCCCTTTGACTAGCAATGATTCAAGACCACATCCTCACCAAACCCAGACATCTTCCAGACACACACATGGCTACACACTGTCTTTGACCAGCTGAGTTCATTCTCGGTCAGCATGTCTTTCACTTGCGAGTCATATCTCAGGGAACAGATGTGCAGCTCTTCCCTGAGGCTCAGCTTGAATAAATGAATGTTCACAGGATGTTTCCACCACAAGTTAATTCTTTCAGAAGACTTTCATAATGGAGTTCATGGCTTAATGAATCAGGCTAATCAAAGGCTGAAAGACAGAGCAGGGGATTGTGAATCAGATGGGAATTTAAATAATTTGAGAATAAACTAGATGACTAATGCCTTATCTTCCTCGCTTTCTCCCTCCATCTCTCCAGTTCTCTCTCTCTTTTTCCATCAAACTGTTTCTTTTCCCTCTCTGTTCCCTCACTAGCAGTTACAGTAGTCAGAATACTAATGCCCACTGCTGTGTTAAGCAGTCTGACCCCTGCAGTCTCTTTTTGGTTTCTACAGTTAATACCTCATTGAGAAATACCACACAATTAAATGAGAACATTACATAATGGACTTCTGTTGTTTCAAAAGCTAATTATGAATACAACAAATGAAGCCCGATCCAATCATTAACTGTATTCTCGAAAGAAAACACTTTGCATCATAAGATTATAAGATATGACTTTATGAATCATTCTTCTCCTGAAATGCATCCCATGCTGGTTTTATAAGATTGTTCAAACTTCAGGGAATATTTTTAGTAGGACTTTTTTTTTATTTTTTAGTTTGTTTTATATTTATAAAAAAAAAACACACACATTATATGATATTGATGAGAGGATTTTTATCAGCTGCTTACTTATGAGAAAGCTAAAGTTTTTCAGGCATCATATTGCGATATAAAGTCAAAGTTCAGTGATTTTAAGTCACAATTAACCCTTCACAAAGACCTGCCCCACTTAGTTACTGTTGCTATGTCCGACAAGCCATGGCGCTCTCATGCCACACATCATGTTCTCACGCAGTGAAAAAAAAAGTATAATAATATATACACATATGTCAGCAATCTCGCTCTTCATTTCATCTTCTCTTACTCTTGCTGGTTTGTGTGTGGGCTGTTGTTAGAGAGGGGAGGTGGATGAGATGTGATGCCATTTGGGCAGATGGCTTTATTAGAGCTCTGTTGAGAGGGTGAGATTGGGGTGGGTTTATCTGACTCTGCTGTTAAGATTAGGCTGAAATATTGCCAGGTCTAATTGAAACAGGGATTTGTGTAACAGAGGGACAAGGCAAGATTTGCATATACAAATGCAGTGCAAAAGTGTGCTGTATGCAACTGATCCGTGGCTTCTTTATACCACAAATAGTCTATTCGTTCTCTATTATTTTGATTTTAAATCTGAATGATGTTAAAGTTACTGAAAAGGGCCTTTCAGGATTGAAAACTTTGCATTATATAAGCATTCAGAAAAGTACCTGAATGTGGAGGATGCCAGGACGTGAAGTTAAGAGCAACACAGCACAGTAATACAATCTTTGATAAAGATATTCATGTTTAAACTCGATAAATATACTATTAAAAATATCATATTCTATTCAATACCTTTAAACAGGTTTATATTTTAAGTTTCTAAACATGGTACTTCTTTGACCAAATGTCTGAGCATACAGTAATTTGCTCTCAGATGTATTATGTTTTGTTGTTTGCTTTGGCAGTGAATAGGCTTACATGGTAGATTAGATGCCATCTTCAGCGCAATGTCAAATGTTATTGCTCATTAATCTCAGCTCGAACAGCCAAAGCATTCCATTATGTTTAACAATAGATGTTCCAGTCAATTTTTCATTTTGGACAAATGCATATTTGAAATCACAGACACAGAGTTCTCATGATATAGTGTTTTTGTTGCATTTGTGGTGGTGCTTTCAACTGCTGTTGTCATTAATTATTCTCACTCATTTTCCTTTTCTTTCCCTTAATTCAGGGCCGTGCTTAGATCCGCTGATCTCTCCTCTCTACGCGTCCTCTTTCCATGCTTCCTCCAGATATAACTTTTTTTACTCTGCACACTTCGCCAAACTGTACGGTAAGTGACTATGCCACAAAAATGATGGGTTGGGGAAAGAAGTTTGAATAGGTTTTATTGAGAATAATGAAGTCAAATAATATTATCCTTCTCTTCTCACACTTATTTAGCAGCTATGAATAAAAAAGAAAATACTATATTAGAGAATGTAAATGTCACAAAATTACATGAAATATAGGTGAAATGCTGCCCTAAATGTTGACTTCTTCAAGATTCAGCAAGTATCAGTCCTGTTGTCCTACAGTGTTATATTGTCAACATGATTATGTTTTAGGCAGTAGAGCAGTCTGGAAGTTTATTCCAGTCCATGAAAAGGATGTTTGAAGTCCCAAAAATGTTTTTTATCAACTGAATTTCTCAAATCTTTGTGTGGTGATGCATTTGTAAGTTGCTTTAGATAAAAACATCTGCTAAATGCCAGGTTCTGTCATATAACTGTAGATGGCACAAGCTAATGGTTTGTTAACGCAAACGGATGATATTCGGATCTTCAGAGAGTTGTCATGATAGATATTAATGAATGTAAATGTGCTGATGTAGGGAGTAGCGGCTGGTCTCCATCCCCTTGGGACAGGCAGCCATGGATGCAGATTGACTTGGGGAGAAAGTATCGTATCATGGCCATTGCTACTCAGGGTACCTTCAATTCTTATGACTGGGTCACCAAATACATGGTGCTGTACGGGGACCGATTCGACGCATGGACTCCATATGTCATGAGAGGAGGCAACATGGTAAAAATGATCTTTGTTTTATGAGTGTTTGGAACATGAACAAATATAACTTGTCCTGATTAAGTGGTTCATAACAAGTCAAAAACACATTTTTATGACCTTGAATATGACTCATTCAATCTAAATGTAAAATTCAAATAAGTTTTTGTTATGTTTAGTTGTAGGGAAGATAAGTGGTGTATTCGTTAAATGGTGTGTAACATTCATAGAGCCTTTAATATCAGCTTCTTGTGCCTCTCAGACGTTGCCTGGCAACTGGAATTACTACCAGGTGAAGAGGAACGTCTTTCATTATGCGTTCACTGCCAAACATCTGCGCATTTATCCCATGGGCTGGAATACTGAGAACGGAGGCAAGATCGGCCTTCGGGTAGAGCTGTACGGCTGTCCTTATGGTAAACAGCACACAGAGTCACTGTGAACAGCTAATGTTTTATCAGCAGCCAAGAACTTTATCTTAACATGATACAGAAAATCTCCTCAGTGCTTTGTAATGTTAACTGATCCTTTGGGTTGGACTGCAGAAAATTATTTTTTCAATCAGAATTTTGCTTGATCTCCAGTAAATATGTCCTACATGTGTTTAAGAAGGAAAATAGAAAAATAGTGAGGTTTATGAAACATTTTAACAATCTAAATGAAGCTGAAATAAAGTTATTTTTTCTTATAATCATTTTCATTAATTCAACAGCTAGACGCATTGGCTCATCTATTTTGCTTCCAATACAGTTTTCGACATTCTGTTTTAAACCCTTGACCTTTGACCCTAACAGACTCATATGTGATGCAGTTTGAGGGGGATGACATGGTGGCGTATTCATTCCCACGGGGCAGGATGAGGACACTTCAGGACTCATATGCTTTAAACTTTAAGACCTTGGAGAAGGATGGTGTTCTCCTGCACAGTGAGGGTCTGCAGGGAGACTCCATCACTCTGGAGCTGAAGACTGGACGCCTCTACTTACATATCAGCCTGGGTAATGATGACATATCTATCTATCTATCTATCTATCTATCTATCTATCTATCTATCTATCTATCTATCTATCTATCTATCTATCTATCTATCCATCTATCCATCTATCATCTATCCATCTATCCATCTATCTATCTATCTATCTATCTATCTATCTATCTTAGGACATGTATTTCTGCTCTTTTTCAGGAAGCAGCACAGTCCATAACACGGATGGGATGACTACGATGATGCTGGGAAACCTGCTTGATACTCAGCACTGGCACTACGTCACAATCAAGCGCTACGGACGAGAGGTTAATTTCACCCTGGACAGCCAGACAGAGACTGCTATCCTCAACGGAGAGTTCCAGTACCTTGATCTGGACAAGCAGGTGTTATGTTGGATTTAACACATGAAACTATTAATGCACACATCACTAAATGAATTACATTTGTTGAGAAGATTTAAATGAGGAATTCAATGATCCCTGCATCCTCATCATAACAATTTATCCATTTGTCTTTAGATTTATATTGGAGGTGTGATTGAGAAAGACGTGCCCCATCTGCCCAGTAAGGTTAACTTTCGTGGCTGCATGGAGAACGTCTTTATCAATGGAATCAATATCATCTACAGGACGCAGTACCAGGAGCCTGAAATTCGACTAGCTCCTAAAAAGGTATGTAGAGTTTTCCTAATATTCACCCAAACAACAACAAGAGTGTAATTTAGAGTGAATTATTAAGGGATGTCGAAACTCATATGGTGTTACATTTGAATGACCATTGTATTGCATTTGCTTAATATTTGAAATGTTTATTTGTATATTTACATCTTCTCATCTGCCCTTCTTCAGAAAAAGATGCATTATACTTGCCGTGATCTCCTCTGGAAGCCTATGACCTTTGCAGGGCCCAACAACTACCTACAGCTGCCCGGCTTCTTCCGGAAGAACCGTCTGGCGGTGAAGTTTAAGTTTCGCTCATGGGACTACACAGGGTTACTGATGTTCACCAGGTTTGCAGATGAGTTGGGCTCTCTGGAGCTGGGCCTCAGTGAAGGACAAGTCAACGTCACCCTAATGCAGCCTGGAAACAAGAGATTACGCTTCGCTGCAGGTATGATTAAGGACTGTGCCCATATAGCATTCGTTATGACATTTTGTTTCTGTAAGATAATACTGGACGGAGCACCTGCAGATCAAAAGTTTAGCAGAACCAAAACAAATATTATCCTATTTTGCCTTGTCCCAGGGTACCGTCTCAATGACGGCTTCTGGCACACGGTAGACCTGACCGCCAAAGACAACTTATTAACCATCACTATAGATGAAGATGAGAGCTCACCGCTGAAGATCACCAACCCCTTCACGGTTCGTACAGGAGACCGCTACTTCTTCGGGGGTAAGTAACAGATCATAAAATATAGGGAAGGTTAGTCTGTTGTTATGATTCAGTGCCACATGAGTAATACTGAGTGACTTTCTTCTCTGTCTCAAAATTTACCGTAAAACAACATTAATGTTTACAATAATATGCATGTTCAATCTGTTATACATAAATATGCACATCTAATGCCATAAATGTTGCCTTAATGTCTATAATCTATACTAAATGTGAATGAATGTATTCAGTGCTTGTTTTTTAGTTGCATAGCAGATAACTAGATGTATATTATGTGATGTGCTTCAGGTTGTCCTAAGACCAATAACACGGCTCGCTGTGTGACCAAGCTGTCTCGCTTCCATGGCTGCATGCAGCAGATCTTTATAGATGACGAGCCGGTGGATATAGACGTCATGCTGCAGAGGAAATGGGGCAGATATGCCGAAATTCTGCTGGGCACCTGTGGAATCACTGATAGGTGTGTGTGAGTGGGTGGGTTGTGCCAACACTGTCCTCAAGAAGCCAAGCGAACAGTCCTCCTGCATGTAAAATACAAAATGCCTTCTGTAGGAGTCATGTATAGTGGAGATCAAACATATCATTAGCTTAGCTCTGTTGTATCAATATATCAATGGGAGGTCACCACCATGATCTAAAAACTATCATGCATGTGTGGGATATAAATTTAGTGTTCATTTCTTATCTTGTGTTTTTTTTTTTTTTTTTTTTAGGTGCTCTCCAAACCCTTGTGAACATGAAGGCAGGTGTATTCAGTCCTGGAATGACTTCCTGTGTGTGTGTAACAACACAGGCTACAAGGGGGAAGTCTGTCATAACTGTGAGTGTCCTTATAAGGAGATTCCTCTGTATCCACTTTATATTGGTGAACCATGAGAATTAAGCCTGTCACTGTCTTTTTCTCCATCTCAGCGGTCTACAGGGAGTCATGTGAGGCCTACCGACTGAATGGGAAGTACTGGTCAGGCAACTACACCATAGATCCAGATCTGAGCGGACCACTGAAGCCTTTCTCAGTCTACTGCAATATGTGTATGAAGTAGAAGAGACAGACATGTTGAATGCAATTTTGAATAAGTTGACATGGTAAGCTAAGGTTTATCCTATAACATTTGTAGTGCAAAAATCATGGACCGTCATTGAGCACAATCGCATGAAAAGCACCAAAGTGAGTGGCTCCACCATGGATCGACCGTATATTGGGGACCTCCAGTATGTAAATGCATCGTGGGATGAAGTCACTGCCCTAGCAAACACTTCCTTATACTGCGAGCAATGGATCGAGTTCTCATGCTACAAGTCACGCCTCCTCAATACTCCACGTAAGTTATTAGATTATTAGGTAATTTGTTATTATTTAAATATTAGTTATTTATTTACAAGGTACGTATCACACTGACAGGTGGAAATCAGTATGTGGAATATCCTTGGTCATCTATAGTAAGTGATTGGAACAAATGGGATAATTAAACCAAAAATTATTTTTCAAATGAAATTTACTTACCCTCGTGTTCTAAGCCTTTTTAATGAGTTTGATCAGTGCTACTTAAAATGTGAATTTCTGAAGACAATCCTGGCCACTCTAAATGCGGGATTAGTCCATACAACTCCTGCAACTACACTCCATGCATTCTGAAGCAATATGAAATGTTCTGTGTGAAATTTAACTCATTAAAATCTTTAATATCTTAAAATCACAAGCATTTGTGAGGCAATTAGCAATGGCCGATTCACGAACAAATCATAAACTAGAGCTGGATCTTTTTCAATGAATCGGTTCATGCAGTTCACAAAACTGGTCTGAATAATTTGTTCACAAATCAAACTGGTCCGGCTCTGGAGTTCGACTAGATTCAAAATCTAGCCATAGCAGTTAACAGCTCACTAGATGTTCAATAAGTAGAGTATTTGAGTTAGTAGTGACTTATGCCTTAAGAAGACAGAGAATAAAATGTTGTTATGATACATTATGATATTTCTTTTTTTATAGTTTTTTTTTCATATAGATTTTTTTTTGGGGGGGGGGGGGGGGGGGGGGTGCTTGACATCCCCAATACTAATTCACTTTTATTATATTGAGAAGCATGGACAAGGAAAAAAAAACTTTGCATTCAACAGTACAAATAAACTCATTTTAATGTTGCGGTGTACTATATAGGCAGTCATCACTATATAGCTGAACTATATAGCGTAGTAGAAGACAAACCTTGCATAAAGGAACCACAGCTGAGTTTTGGATAGCTGTTGAAGTACTGATCTTAGCTAAGATCTTAGGAGAATCAATGCAGAAACACTAGATACTACTGAACTGCCAGAACCTTGAACATACTAAGTGTCACTGAACTTCTCAGCATTTTTAACACTTCTAGGAATCCTATCAGTCAGCGATTTGGGTTTGCAAAGTGAGACTGGCTTGCCTACACTACCAGTGTTTATGCCACTTCTCCCCAGTTTTTCTTTGGTTTCATTTATTGCAAACAGATGGACGGCCTTACACTTACTGGATTGGTCAGCATAATGAAAGTCATGAATACTGGGGAGGAGCTTTCCCTGAAAGTGGGAAATGTGGATGTGCTGTCAATCAAACTTGTACCGACTCCAAGTACTGGTGCAACTGTGACGCAGACTACCGCCAATGGTGAGAATGAACAAACAAATAAACTTTTCTCTTTCCCTTTTTTTTTTGTCATCCAAGCATGCCTTTTACAAGAGTTTGTTTGGCGATATTTTATATTATTAAACATAGAAAATAAATGAACTATTCATATACTATGTATAACTATGTACAAAACCATGTATAAATGACTGTTCAAAAGTTTGGTGACAGTAAGGGTTTTTTTTTTTTTTGAAAGAATTTCAAATAAATGCTGTTAATGTTCATTTTAATTTCTTAATGGTGGTGTATATACAGTATAAGTACAATTTAAACATTATTTGATTATTTTAAAGGCTCATTTTAATTCACTAGGTACTCAGATAAAGGCTACCTGTCGTTCCGAGACCACCTGCCCGTCAGTAGGATTGTGATAGGAGACACGAACCGCACCGGTTCAGAAGCACGCTATAGTGTTGGAGCACTGTACTGCCATGGAGACAGTGAGTAATGAATATTAAAAAAGATAACATGGATGAAAAGTCTATTTACAGTAATAAGAAGATCCGTCCTGACATGTGAGTAAAGGGAAATATAAAGTCATTTGATTTTTATCACAAAATAAACATAAAGCAAAGCAGAATTATATGACCCTAGAGGGGTTTATTTGAATGGATGAAATTATCCAATACTCTCATTAATACACGGATATTTATTAAATAAATCAATAAATTGGTGTGAAATGTTCATTTCTGTTGTATATTTGTATATTTTTATTCTGCTGTATTTTTGCACCGATATGTTGATGGGAAATCCTTCTCTCAGGGAGTATCTGGAACACCATAGCGTTTACTAAGGCCACCTATCTGACGTTCCCCACCTTCAAGCCTGGCACCAGTGCCGACATCACGTTCCACTTCAGGACCTACCGAACTAACGGAGTGTTTGTGGAAAGCTCTGATGACCACCTGCGTAATTTCTTACGAATTGAACTCAATTGTGAGTGTTGTTTCAATTGCAGTGGGCTTGTAAATCCCATTGTAAATCCCAAAAATATATGGTGTACATCTAGTGATTCTGATGTCTCCTTCATCCGTTTCTGCTTAAAATTTTCACAGCTACAACTGAGGTGGTATTCATTTTCATGGTGGGTGATGGGATTAGAAACGTGACTCTGCGCTCTCCTAAACCTCTCAACGATAATGAATGGCACTATGTAGAAGCTGAAATCAATGTGAAATTGGCACGTCTCAAGGTTGATTTCCTGCCTCCGGCCATTCATAAGTTTCCGGGCCAAACCTACATCACTATGAAGTTCACACAACCCCTGCTCGTAGGTAAGAATCATTGAGCTGGAGTTTCAGGCAAGTTGATATGAAAACATTGCTTTAAGCAGTTGATGCAAAAACATACCATGCATCTGTATTCAGGGGCAGCCAATCACACCCTAAGGCCTTTTCTGGGCTGTCTGCGTGGGCTGAGGATGAACGGGGTGCCTGTGGATTTGGAGGGTAAGGTTGACGAGAGAGCTGGCATACGTAGGAACTGCACCGGAGCGTGTCTGAATGCCTCCATACCGTGTCGAAACGGAGGCCAGTGCATTGATGGCTATGTTTCATACATCTGTGACTGCAATAACACAGCCTTTGATGGCTTTTACTGTCATTTAGGTGAGTTAACACACATTTGCATATGCTCTCTCACACTTACGCTGGCACAAATTGACATGGTGCAATACAGACTACAGCTGTTTCCTAATAAACATATGCAAATTCGAAATTGTATCTTTTCAGCTTCATCTGGCGAAAGACTAATTATTACAAATGCATTTTAATTTCATGAAATCGAGATTAGGAGACTTTAAAGATTAAAACTGATTCGAGGGAAGGATAAAAAATGAAAGAAGCAAGCAGACTGGTGCCTCTGAGAGTCTGTTAAAAAAATTAACTGCGTGAAAAAGTGACAGACTTTGGCTTTTGTGTCTACTTTCCATTTCAAGCCTCTATATCAGAGCTGTACTTGTCTGTTCCATGCATTATCTGCATTTTTGGATAATCTGTGGAAATTTGTAAGATCTTTGTCTTTGAGCTGAATTATTATTATTATTATTTCATTTTTCAATAAATCTTAAACACTCATCACTAGCAGGATTCATAATGGGCTCATTAAGTCATATATTTGGCGTTCTGCCGATTGAATCTACAGTAAATTAGTAGGGCTGTCAAATGAGCTGAGCACCCATTTATTATTCACTTATAAATAGATTATAAATTAATGAATTATACACTTATTATTCAGAACATTTCTAACAAATCAGTTGTTTAATGATTCAATGACTTGTAAAACAGTGGCTACACAATATGCATAATATACATAATATACATGCATAATATATAATATACATACTTCCCTACTAATGTAGAATTCATAAAACAGTACCCACTGCTCAGATGACCTACTACTGTCCAGTGGACACTCCCATGAGGCCACAGTTGAGGTTTGTGAATGGCCATGTACAGATGCAACTGATGCTGGAAGGTCATATAACAATGAAAACATGTCGAATGTTGTCCAGATTATATTCATTCTACATACATATATGCATGTAGAGAGAGTATGCAATTTAGGATGCTGTCAGTCACTTGTTTAAGAAATCAACATTTTTGAATGAACTATTAGAGTAAATTATTCAATGACTCTGTGGTGAGTTTGGAACATCGTACTAACAAATTACACTTTCTATTTCAGTTCTGAATTCAGCCCATCACTTGTTTTGTTTCTGTATGAATCAGCATTTCGAATGAATCACTTGAGTGATCCTCCTGGTGTAACTATGCAACCTGCAGAAGAAAAATACTGTAAAATCTAACAAACAGTTAAAAAAAAACTTTTTAACTGCAGTGCTGCTCAACCAATAATAAATTAATAATAACTGCTTGTACTAGAATATTATAACAAGTCTATACTTTTCGAGGTTTGACATGTTATTATGTCCATTCTTGGTAAAAACAAGCATGTCAAAGGAGTGTCCATGAGACATGACTTGACATAAACAACATTTCTACTTGTCTACTACATCCTTTTAGATATTGGGGCATTCTTTGATGTGGGAGCCTGGTTGCGTTATGATATCCGCAAAGAGCCGATTTCCTTTGATGCATGGTGGGCAAACTTATGGATAGAGCCTCACTGGCACAACTTTACCCTTGGCTACAACACGACAACTGATGACATAGAGTTCAGCTTCAGCACTCTACAGGCCCCAGCTGTGCTGCTTTATATCAGCTCCTTCAGCAATGATTACATCGCCGTCCTGCTCAAGAAAGATGGTAAACACACACACACACACTCACCCGATCACACCAGATCAAACAAAACATTAGCTTTAGCACTGATGTCACCACCTCTACAGGGACTCTTTCGTTGAGATACCGGCTCGGGATAATAAGCTACAAATTTAAGCTGACTGACAGAAACATGGCAGATGGCTTCCCTCATTTCGTCAACATCACCCGACACAACTACACCATATGGACACAGGTAGGATTTCAAACTAGATCTATGTTTAGTGTTATTAGCATAGCAAGAGCACACTGTTTGTATGTGTATTTGTACCTGGATCTAGGTGGATTACATGGATCCATGGATTGAGAAGTTAATACCAGGAGAGATTCCCAGATTTGACTCACCGAAGTCTATATTCTTGGGTAGAGTCATGGGTAAGGCGAGCATGTTTATCTTAACTTGTTGCCCGTGGATGAAAAGTTGCATTTACTATATATATTTTTTCTTCTTCATAGAGGTGGGAGGTGTCGACTACGAAATTCAGAGACACAACAGTCCAGGTTTTATGGGCTGTATATCAGGTGTCCGCTATAATATTTTTGCCCCACTGAAGGCCTACTTCCGACCTAATGTAACCAATCCACCAGTGACGACTCAAGGCTATGTGGTGGAGTCTAACTGTGGAGCGTTTCCCCCCGTCTTAGGATATGTCCCTTGGGAGGATGACCCCTGGTTCACTGGCCTGTGTAAGACTACACATCCTGACATTCACATGAATGCCTTGAAACATACCATTCAAATGATTTTGGTTTGTTTGTTTTTTGAAAGAAATTAATACTTTTATTCTGCAAGGATGCATCAAATTGAGAAAAATAAGCATATTAGAATAATTTCTGAAGGATCATGTGATACCAAAATTGCATTTTAAAATATATTATAATAGTAAGCAGTTATTTTAAACTGTGTATATATTACAATATTACTCTTTTTTTGTTACTGTAAATTTTGTGATCAAACTAATGTATCTTTCAGATACATTTAAAATCAGACCCCAAAACATTTGAATGGAAGTGAAAGTAAATAATTATAGGGTGAAATAAAGTAAATCGGACTATTTCACATAGATATGGTCTAATTTATCTGAATTTAACCTTTTATTACTTTTGATCGAGTTATTAGTGCATGCACTGTAAAAAGGATTGGTTTTAAACAACTGTAACTTTTTTACTCTTACAGTATGTTATGATTATCGTACTCTACACTGTGATTAAAGGTTGTTTTTAACCCCCAATTAATGTTTTTCTTTCTTTTTTAGTCTTTGATTACATTCATGATGATGTTACCCCACCTTGGATGACACGTAAGTTTACAGTCACACTCAATTGATCTTGTTTTAAAGCATATTTACAGCTATTTCTTAAACTTCTATTATACCTAATGCTTTTTGTCAGATTTCCACCATCCCCCTAATAAAAGTGACAAAATTCCCCCAAAACGATTTGTATTTATAGTTCTTTATTCTGTTATTCAGCATTTCAGCGAGTTCTGCAAATGATGCTGATCTTCAAGAGCGCAAACCATGTTTTTAAAATCCACTTAATTTGCAGAACACAGGATTAGGGAACATAAGCTTTTGCATAAGGACAGTCTTCCGCACATGACAGAAACCTGGCTTAATCCGTGATAGAACGTCATGTAGAGATAAAATTCTGTATGTGGAATAAATCAAGATGTGATAAGCGTCAGATCTTTACAAATGACCATATTCCAGACAGACAATATGTAACTGTTACACTGATCTGTTAAATTAATTTTGTTGTTGTGAATGTTATCCAGAACTTCTATTCGAATACTAACAAGAATTAGAAATGAAAGCCCATCAGAACAATACAAGATATTTTTTTTAAATAAAAACTTACATTTTAAAATTTATTTATCAGCATGCTTATGCATTTTTGCAATCCTCCATCGTTCCTTCACACAAATCCACTTCTTCTCTAGATGTCCGATTGTCTTTTTTTTTTTCAGATAAACTAGACTTGACCCACAACAAAACACATTTAATCCTTAATTCAACAAAAAAATTAACATTATGTCATCATTTACTCACTTTCATGTTGTTTCAAACCTGTATACTGTTATTTTGAAAAATACACAAAAATAGAATTTTGAAGAATCTTCATGCAGCTCTTTTCACAGCAGTTCTATGAATTGGGTTGCATGAAAAAAATAGTACATGTTTAAAACCACATGAGAGTAAGTAAATGATGCCAAAATGTTCATTTTTTTGATGAATTATCCCTTTAAATAGTTACAGTTTGAGCAGTCAGCAGTCTCTCCTGTGAATTATGCAACATGATACAAATTACTGTATGTTAAAGCCATCATTTGCAGACAGCCCAGCTAGAGCACTGTAAGAGTATTAAGTTTAAAGCTAACAACTGCTCTCTCTCTCTCTCTCTCTCTCTCTCTCTCTCTCTCCCTCTCTCTGTCTCTGTCTCTCTCTCTTTCTGTGTGTATGTGTGTGTGTGTGTGTTTGTGTGTGTGATTTTCTTCACAGTAATCGTGACAGTGTCTCTGATGCTGCTCTTCCTGATCCTGTACAGCCTCTACATTTACCTGTACAGGTACAAAGGCAGTTACCACACTAACGAACCGAAGCAGCTGGAGTCCCCCAGCTCTGCTCGGCCCCTCACTGATACTCTGCGCAAGGATAGAAAGAACCTGCCGGAAATAGAGGAGGAAAGTCCCAATGAATAACAGGGAGGTAAATGGTGAAGACTGGGAAATGGGTTGCAAATGTGATTTTTTTTTTAAATGTATTTTTTGCCTTTATGGTGATATTACTATATTTATTTTTCTGTCCCATTATTTGTATTGTATTCGGTGCTTTTGGTAGAGCTCAAAATAATCAGGCTAGAGACAATTTACCATTCAATCAATGAGCACGAGCAGTGCAGGCCGATTGAAGTGCCTCAGCAACATTACAGGAAACTTTAAAAGACCCATCCAGGGTTCCCACAGTCATAAAGATCTGGAAATATCAGGGAATTTTACAACTGGGATTTCCAGGCCTAGAAAAATACAGTAGGTTCAGGAAATGATTACAATCATGGAAAAGTCATGAATAGTTGTGCTGTAAATATATATAGTCATACCTGTATCAGTGGTATTTTATTGGTTACAAATTAACTTTTTGTAAATGTAATCAAATTATTTAAAACATATCTTTTTTTTTAAATCACAATTGGCTGGAAAACTGCAAAAACAGACATTTCTGTAGTCAAAATAAATATTTCTACTTATGACTTATCTAGTTATATAATAAAAATCTAAAAATCATAAATTGATGGAAAATTTTTAAATGAACTGGTCTAAGGGTGTGGGAACCCTGTATATACTAAGTGAAAGTTTCGCCTCATTATTGTGTACTGGCAGAAGTAGTGTAGATTTAAGTGAGTTCGATAGCCATGTCGTTGTGCTCATGAGAGAATCTGTACAAAAGCGTTGTAGAGATGTTTACACATCTGTTTTAACCACTTAAACTTCATTAACGAATGGAGGATTTAGAATTTGCTCAGACATAGCTAATGGTATATATATGTGCTGTACAGTGCTTATAAGAGATGAAGAGGTAAATGGCATTGAATGGCTTCAGCTTCTTTAGAGCACTATGACTTTAATGTGCTGAATAATAACCTGTCTATTCTGTGGCATATCAAAATCTGCAGAAAGGCGTTTTTGTGATAGTAGCCATATCAAATGCTGCTTGTGAACAGCATTATGAAGTTTAATATTCAGAAACATTTTTGTGACAATGACACACAATAGGCCTCATGAAACAAGCTGAAGATATCGGAACCATGAAAGTGTTTTGAGCCCAACAAGCACTGAAACAGGGAGTGTACTGTATGTCTCAGGGTTGGTAACAGTGGTCTTGACCCATGTTCTTCTCACTGCTGCTACAGCAACACACACACACCAGCCTTTTCAAGCCATCCTCAAGACATTTTGACTCTGAAATAAAATTTCAATTCATATTTCAGAGACCTAAGAGTACATGAATGCAGGCAGGTAAAACTGTACTTTGTCTGATTATAATGATGCCACAGAGCAGTGATTGGATTTGAAGCTCTTTTCCTCCTTGTGCCCTTTTCTGTCTTTCCAAGAGAGTTCAAAATTATATCGTTTCTTATAATAGAGTACAATGATGTCATTTCCATAACATACTCATGTCACGTGATTGATGAAAAAGCATTTTAGACCAGCGATTCTGAACCAGGAATATTTTTGACTTTACTGTTAAATATATGAAACAGAAAAGAATGATAGATTAAAAAAAAAAATGTGCAAATTAATATAATTATTATTTAAAAAAAATAATAGAAAAATCAGTTTAATGAAGAAAAAAACATATTTTGTAATGTGTGTAAGTTTTACATTTGTGTGTTCTGTTTTTCCATCCATAATTCTGCAACTATGAAGGGGTACACTTTGGAACACTTTTTTAGACTTTTTATAGTGTGGAACCTCTGAAGGCTGAATGTGTTCACTTGTAGTTGTGGAATCTACATATTGATCAGAAAAAGACAAACAAACCATGTTAGCTATGGATCAACAGTAACTGAGTGACAGAAATACTCAAAATAGCACCTCTAGAATACAGAGCAACGGCAGACTTTACGTGTTATGGTAGGTCTGTTACAGATCTAATATCATAAATTACAATCAGTTTGTTAAAGGGATACTCCACCCTAAAATGAAAATTTTGTCATGTCGTTCCAAACCTGTAAAAGCTCTGTTCGTCGTCAGAATACAATTAAAGATATTTTGGATGAAAACCTGGAGGCTTGAGACTGTCCCATAGACTGGCAAGTAAAAAAAGTGTCAAGGTCCATAAAAGGTATGAAAGTCGTCATCAGAATAGTCCATCTGCCATCAGACGTGCAATCTGTGTTAAATGAAGTGACGGGAACAATTTTTGTAAGTGAAGAAAACAAAAATAACTTTATTCAGTTATTCCTTTGTCAACGGTCTCCTCCGTGTGACTCCTTATCACTGTACAGTGTATGCTCTTCTGTGTCCTCTGTGACACAAGGATGGATGCTGCGCTGTTTTCTTTCAAATCAAAGCTAAATACACGTAGAAACAGCGCATCCTTGTGGTGCGGAGGACACAAAAGAGCACACACAGCATGTTGATATGAAGTGACCCTTTAAGGCTAATTTAAGATGAGATTTTGTACGGAAATAATCATGAAGCAGCCAATATTTTTACATGAGGTCACATATGAAAGCTTTCTTAGCACTGAGCAGATCAGCACAAGTCTGATTATTGTGGTCGAAAGGCTTTCACACATAACAGACGGTATGTGGATGAAAGACTCCTGTGTATAAAGTCATGGTTTTATTACATTCATGCGTTTGCTGTAGGACACCATTTTTGCTGCTGTTGCTGCTTCTTACCAAGAGCTTAGAGCACTTCCATCATCTTTCCAGATGTAAAATGAGCTATATAAAGAAAAGAGCAAATAAGGTGTATTATCTTTAGAAGCTAAGCATTTTGCAAGATTTTTCATCAAAATGTAAAAAAAAGAAAAAGAAGAATCCACTGCTTCCAGTGCCAGGCACATGTTTCTTTAACAGAGCCATTAGAGTTTTATTAAAAAGATCACATAATATTCATGCACAGATTATGCTGTTTATGTATATTTGTAAGTCCAGCTCTAACCTCTTGACCTCTGTCAGGTTTTGTCTTGTTTATTCTTTTTTTTATGTATTCCTCATTCTTTAACTTCTTCCCTTCTATTGTCCTCTATAAAGCAGTGGAATACAAGCTATCCAATTCATTTTTACATTAAGTCTTGAATGCAGAATGAAATGCTACTGTATAGAAATATTAAATTGAACAGGAACATGTAACCCACAGTCTGTTCTAGATGAATGTTAATGTGAAATGAGAAGCGAGCAGATTGTGTAAATGGTGTTGAGGGCTGGTTATTCAGCACTAGCTTGTGTCATGTGTGTTTGTATAATGACGTATTGTGTTTCAATAATGCAGCTAATAAGAGCGTTACCTCACTGACATACATAAGACGGAATGTTTGAAGAAACATCACTTATTGGCACCTGGAGGTCCATTTGTTTCATTTGAAGAATTTTCTTTTTTTTTTTTATTGAATGCATTTTTTATATAAATGCATTGATTCACTGTGAATCTTTTCCAAATGCACCACATATTTAAAAGTTCTGTTTGAACAAATCTGAAATATTTTAGGCCCTTTATCTTGTGGATAAACGTTAAGATCTCCAATGAAATAGAATACCTTTTAAAGGTATGGGGTCAGTAAGATTTTATTCAAGGGTATGTTGATTAAAAGTGAAAGTAAAGTAAGATTTCCAAAGGATACACACACACACACACACACACACACACAATAACAGATACTTTAGGTACTAACATGATAAGCACTAAGGCAACATCAAATGTATCTTTAAGGTACTGATATATAATAATGCTAATTTAAAGGTACAATAAAAAATCTACCTTTTAGCTTTTGCCTGTGTATTTTTTTTTCTGAGAGTATAGTAATATTTCATAATATTACTGCATTTACTGCAATTTTGGGCAAATAAATGCAGACTTTGTGAACATGATAAACTTCAAAAACATCCCAGACTTTTAACAGTAGAGTAAACCGCATCTGCTGAAGGTTCTTCCAGAAGTCCTGCTAACTAAGACTCTATAAATCCTAACTTTAAGGTTACAAATGTAAATGCTAAGCATTTGCCAAAGTTATTCCCATGAAAATGCCCAAAGTTAAAGATGAATTAGTTTCATGGAATCAGACAAAACCTTCTAATGGTATCCTCTTGCAAACAGGTCATTTCAGCTTTGTGGTCAAGTGTTCATTTTGAGATTTCTTAATACTTTAGCACTGGTTTTGTTTGTGTCAGTCCTCATTGTAAATGACCATGACTGTGTAGAATTAACACAAATCCCAAATATCATTGTAATAAAAGCCTGAAGGACTCTTTCTATAATCAACTCCAGATTGGTTCATATCAAGTTTTTGTCATTTGGCAAAATTAACTTCAACAGATATACTTGCTTTTAAATGCATCTGTAAATTCAATTACACTTATCTTTTTCAGAAAGCTCTTGTCATGGGATTTAGTGTTTTGGGATAAATATAAAGCACAGAATATTTCAGATAAAGTTGTAACTAAAGTATTTTACAAGACACTTGAACTATTTTCTCAGCCTCTTAAAATTATTGCCCACGTTTGCATTGAGTGGACATGTGAAATGCAATTAAAATTCTAGGGCATGTTAAACAAATATGGTTATATTGATTTAGCTCTTTATTTTACACAAAATGTAACATATGACAGTCAAGACCAAACCCTAACTCTCGTTAGGCCTAATTTGTACACTCTTAGAAAAGCCTGCTGAACAATGTCCTTCACGTCACTCTTTAGCTCACAGTTCACATTCAGTCTGTCGGTTTATATGGTTACTTTTGTTTATTTCTACAGAACATTAACAATATTTGACCTCATACAGTTTAAGCAGAGATGAAGATTAACTGCCTTAGTGCTATGTTAGCTAGAATGCTAATCTCTGACAACATGAGCCAGCTTTGTGCAATACAGCAAGCAGTTTACAGCTGATGAAAAGATAGAGAGAGATAGATAGATAGAAGATAGATAGATAGAAAGATAGATAGATAGATAGATAGATAGATAGATAGATAGATAGATAGATAGATAGATAGATAGATAGATAGATAGATTACGGTAACAGGCTAACATCAAATGACACCAGGTTGCAGACATGTTTACTGAAGTTTGTACTAAAGAGAGAAGATACTGACCTGACTGACTATAAGTGCAAATGTAACTATGAAATATTGCTTGATGTTTTGCACGACATAATATTTTGACCAGAAACAACAACGACGGCTAAGTGTGATGCATCCAGTTTACAGTATATATTGAGCATATAGATGTTATAGCTATTTCAAAAGCTTTTACAGAGCCTTATGAACGGAGACATGGGATTAAAAAAATAATAATTTATAATATTTTTTTCTTCCAAGACAGAAAAAAAAATGGTGCCGTCTATCAATATTCTGTATTATTGGTCATATAGTGCAAAAGTGGAATTGTAAATCTGAGAACACCTTTTGGTTTCTTTAGGTCATCATAAACATTATCACAAAGATGTAAACAAAAACGCTTGTTCGGACAATTCATTTAAACCACAGGTTAAGGTAGTGACATCACTGTCTGGTGGCATCATCAAATCAATCTGTGATGTCAGTGAAGTGCAAAGCATTGTGGGTAGGCAAAAAATTTATCAGGTAAATGTGGACTCAAAAAAAACATGTTTACACAATGTCGATTTCCCTCTCAATACCCACATACTTCAATGCATCAGCTTGACTGTACCTAAAAAGCAGGAAAAATCTTACTAGATCACAAAATGAAATGAAACTGCATATATGTGTGTGTATTTGTGATGTAACAGTATTAATGAAACAAACTAAACACACCTGTAGTCAAAAAAGAGCTCTTCTCCTCGCTGTATGGCTCGCTTAGCAAAGATTCCAATGCGGTGATCACCATTAACCATGACAACTGTAATAATAACCAACACCAAACCGACGTGCTTAATAGCTTCAACTCAAAGTCTGTACTTTGATATTTATGTGATGAAATAAAGTACCTTTTGCATAACAATTGGGGTTGACAGAGTGGTTGGCAAATCGTATTTTATTCCCCTTTCGAGTGGCATCCACTACAAAGTCTGGAATGAAATAAAACATTATTTTTAAAAACACCAAACTGACAACTAAAAGACAACAATAATATAACAACATGAGTGATGCCAATACCATTGTTCAAGTTGAACAGAAAACTGGACATGTACTTGTCATAGATTCTGCCCCTCCTGTCTGCTTCATCCTGGGAAATAAGCTAACACACACACACACACAATGCATCAATCAGTTCTCTAAGAATACAACTTTCAGAAACATTACATCTAATGCTCTTCATTAGGGGTGTGTGTGAGTTCCGCGCACCTCTCCACAGTACTCAGAGATGAACTCATTCTTCTGGACTGGCTCTTTGATAAATGTACCCCACCCTGCAACATCAGATGGGGCCAGGAGCAGATGCTGGCAAACAGGTTAAACAACATTTATATCACCAAAGCATCTTCTGTATCTATTATTTCCCTTTGATTATCAGCATGTTGGCATACAATATTGGATAAATACGAGACAGATAGATACAGAATGATATACAGATAGATAGATAGATTTATCTTTTACAGTGGCACATGAACTCCATACCTTCTTGAGTCCTCTCTGAATGCTGCAGTTCTTACAGGAGACCTGTTTGCTGTCCCAGTGGTCTGCGGCCCCACAGGTCATGCAGAGGTCAGGGTCACACTCCCGCACCGCCAGGTAACACGGACACTGCTTGGTGTTACACTGAGTCTTGCAGCGACAGCCAGGAAACCGATTCTGACCTAGCACGAAAACCCAGAGAAGAACTTAAAGCAACCTGTGAATATTTGAGGTTTTCTTATGAATAAAGTAAATGGATATTCAAAGTCACATAAAAGTCAAAATGGTACAATGATTTGTTAAAGTGTGTAATTTCTTCACTGCACCACTAGTTATCCTGTTTTGTTGGTGCCCCCTAGTGGTGTAAAGATATGGAAACAGGAGCATTGGACAGAAATATGTAATTCCAGTATAGGCATTATATATCTACACAATAAAATATTTTGTAGTGTAAGATAAGATAAAGGGAGAGTGAAAGCATAACTTCATAGTACATACAGTAAGAACTCTTTTCTTCAAAGCTTTTCTTCAAATTATCATTAAACGTAAAAAAAAGAAGGTTTATTTTACTTATTAATTTTTAAATGTTCTTAAAAAGTGGTTGCTTTCCCCCCATTTATTTTAAAACAGTGTAATACTGTATACTTGAATTTGAATGTAGTTCATGTGTTTGTATTTGTGTTGAACTCACACTCCCGATCGCACTGGCAGAACTTCTCACAAAAGTTTTGTGTCATCACACACGAGCAGGAGCTATCACACGGGTGCTCAGGGTGGTCACACGGCTGATAATTGTACACTTGATTGGATGAGTTGTCTGTAAGACAAATAGTAAGGGAAATAAAATCTATTCATTCTGAACAAAGACTTTCCAGTATGGTTCAAGCCATTTGTGATTACTACATAAATATTATTTTGTAGAACTTTTTAGAAACTGCACTTATAAAGAGCAATTATGTTAACATTTTACACTAAGGTTTGATCAACATGTATTATGAACAAACACCAATTACCTATTATCAACATATAGTGTAGATTAATAAATTAGTCCTAATGCATAAACTGTTAAAAATGAACCTTATTGTAAAGTGTTACTGCAATTTAAAAATGTAATAATTATATTTAATAGAAATCAAATATTTTAGAACTGAATTATACTGATCATAATTACTTTGACGATAAATAGGGTATTAGGCTATTTTTTTTTTTCAAATTCTGACAGCATTTTAAATACTTCAAAATAATTTAAATATTACATTAAGAGCTGAAAAATTTAGATTATATTCTTGTCATTCTATACTGTTCAATATTTGTTTACAAAGTCTTAAAAAATATGTTTCTGTTCAAAGTGAATAAATGATTTCTAAAGGTACGTAATAAGCACATAAGCAAACCAGGGGGACCTATTATGCAAAAGTCACCTTCACATGTTGTTTGGACATAAATGTGTGTTGGCAGTGTGTGTACACAACCACCCTTATAATGATAAAAATCCACCCACTCCTTTTTTTAATCCCCATAAATAATAAGCAGTGTCTCCCAACGACCTGTTATCAGCATTGCTGCTAATGTGATGACACATTAGCCACAGGCCTCGCCCACAAAAGTTGACAGACACTTGACGTTTTAACATAGAACCGCTCTGAGCGAGTTCACAGCAAGTTGTTTATTAAGTGTTTATTTGCAAAAGCTAGTTTTGCTGGAGCTTGAGCTCTTGAAGCTCCGCCCTCTTCCCTGGAGCACCAACTCATTTGCATTTAAAGGGAAAGACACGAAAATGGCGCATTTTGGCTCATACCCTAAAAGTGGCAATTTTAAGAATTTTAAGGTATTTTGAGTTAAAACTTCACATACACACTCTGGGGACATCAAAGACTTATTGTACATGGGCATGATAGGTCCCCTTTAAACTGATCATTAATTTAACAACTGCAATTATTTGTCTGACTACTAATACCCAGCCAGAATAATCTCCCTAACTATAAACATAATGGATTTTCCTTCTGTTTGCCCATTCCCGAACCTGGACCTTATCCCAAGTCTGATAATGAAATTGAGAGTCTTACCTTTCTTCAGCTGTATCTTTGCCCATAATCTATAAAACAAACAGAAACATAATTGAGCTCTAATGTTAGTATTTTGCTGCCTGTGTAACATCCAGCTTATTAGAGCCTGAATCTAACTGCCAGTTAAGGATGTGTTAACATCTTGCCTGTGCTTTCGTTTTTTCTTCTGAGGTGAGATTCCACCATCCTCCAGCGGAACGCGGTGAATCAGCACCTCTTTCACTGCAAACTCGTACACCTGAAACAAATACATACATAAGCACATGAAGCAAAGCAGTGCAACATGTTACACTCTCACACACACTGCATCACAATTCCATGAACACTTAATTGGCTTGAGTCAGAACTTTGTAACCCGACCAATATGTAACCGCTCATTATCATGTTGATCTTTGCCATATGAGCTCTCACACACACAAACACACGATCAAAACAACACTCCTCTAGAAAAAGATTTGGACCATTTCCTAAATAAAAGAAAACACATGATTTGAGGTAATCACATTTCCAGTTATACAAACCACAGTCTTTCTGGGAAAAAACCCACAGGCACATATGCACACAGTTGTACATATGAATACACACATTTTGTTGCCTCTGCTTTTGAGTAAATACTGTAGAACTTTCTTCACATTTTAATTCACTTTAGATCTGCATTAATAATCTCCTTTACCAACCAGTTACCAAAAATACAAATAAGCAAAAGATGAGCCTATACAAGTTGTTCATTGTCATTTGCGTGCGTACCTCCCTACATGTTTTGGTACCAATGAGCCGTGCAATAGAGCAGAAGTTGTTGTAATATGTGCCGTGCAGGACTCTGAACAGAGACTCCTCTCCTCCGCTCCACCGAGAAGGCGAATCAGACGCCTCCGCTCCTTCATCCCCTGGTCTCATTTTGGCGGGACTGGGACACCGAGAGTTACCCTCTGACACACAAACATGAACACAGCTAAATGTGCTAAAATCCTAAAAGTTTAGGATCAGTTTTTTAAGAAATTAATACTTTTATTCAGCAAGGATGCATTTAGTAAAGACATTATCGTGTTCAGCTGATGACCATGTGGTGCACATGTAATGGTACTGATACATTGTGTTTGAGTTTGCAATGAGGTCAGAAGGCATTCAGAGTTATTGTTGGTACATGCTATGTGGTTACAAGCAGTGTTGGGGAAAGTTACATTTAAAAGTAATGCATTACAGACTGAAGAGAAAGTAAATTCAAATCTGTACAACAGAACACAAAAGAAGAAAGTTCAAAAATAAAACTTCAGCAATAAGAAAAGAAGCCCAAATCTTTATCTAGAGTAATTTATGCTTATTAGTATGGTTGAATTGGATCAGTGAAGGTCAGCAGCAAAGACATTGGTTAATAAAATGGGATTAAATACATAAAGGATATTTGTGTTATTTAACATTTAATTATTGCAGGTGTGCGTCACATTCTTAGTTGCATTTTGCTGCTTTTATTCTTTTTGAGGAATACTGATTCTGTTTTGTTTTTTCATTAATTAATTCTTGTTCACATTTATTCTAAAACTACAGTGATATCTTACTCCTGATTTCTATTATGGGGACAGAAGAGCTGTCAAATAAATAAATGGGAAAAAAGTAACTGTATTGTTTTCCCTGTTTTATCATCCGACAGGTGGAAATAATTATTATTATCTTAGCAAGCACCACTAAAAATGTTCCTGTGTTTCTACAAACATCTTCAGTGAATTCAGACAAACAACTCACCATGGGACAAGAGTTACTTTTTGCAAGGGAACGTTTGGCTGTGTGTGTCATCGGTGATATTTTGGTCTGGATAAACTGTTAACTCTTTATTTGCTGCACATTAAGGTGTGGTGTACCTGAAGAGCTGGTGGTCTCATGGTCACTGTCTCCTTCTTTCCCCTCTTCGCCGGAGCCTGAGGGGGTGGGGCCACATGAACTTGAGGGGCGGGGCTGTCGCCGTCGAGGCCTTTGAGACCTCTGCATGTTTTGATCAGCAAACTCTTTTGCCCCTTTCTGTGAACAAAGAATGAATCAAGAGAAATATAAATACTCAATTCTAAATTAATGTAATTATACACTTGCACTAAAGTAGAAATAGTAACACTTTAGTATAGGGACCAATTCCCATTATTAACTAGTTGCTTATTAGCATGCCTGTTATTAACATATTGGCTGTTTATTAATACTTATAAAACTTTTATTCTACATGCCTAATCATACCCAATACCTAAACTTAACAACTACCATACTAACTATCAATAAGCAGCAAATTAGGAGTTTAGCGAGGAAAAAATCATTGTTAATGGTTTGTTAATTATGGAAGCATATGGGTAGCATTATTCAATTTGGGATGTAATATGCAAAATGACAATGCAATATGTAAAATGGCAATGCATTTCTGTATTTACATTTACATTTTCCAATACATCTGTGCAACGTTTGGTGCAAAATGAAAATGAAAATTAAATTACATAATTTTCATTTGCCATTTACTACACCAGTTTTAATATGTAAAATGAATATTAATTTTAACGCTTTATAAGTTGCAAAATTTAAATGAAAATGTATTACAGAAATGATTAGATATGTCTAACATGTTAAAGCAAAAACTGTGGCAAAATGATCATTTAAATGCTATTTTTCTTAATTGCATTAACACTCACAGTCAAGACACTTACGATTGCATTTTCATTCGGTGTCCCGCAATGAATGTAGCAAAACTCAATGTGCACATTGAAAATGCATTCCGAGCCGATCACGTGTCCCCGCCCTCGCGCCACGTCAATCATTGTGTGAACAAGGCGGGGCTTACAGAAGGTCAGAGACTCAAGTCTCAAGAAGAGGAGGATTCAATTCAGTGAGACAACATGGACAAGACAGTTGGTCCGTGTATGTTTTGATCATTTCGGTTTATGGCTTCAATATTTCATTCGGACTTGTGGGCGGAGCTGAAACGCTGCTTTCATCTGATTGGTCGAATCGGATCGGTTTTCATCTGACAGCCTTCAGCTGAAATGTCTGAAACTACACTCACTGTTAATTAGCATAATATTTGAATCAGATGTAGCTGGGCACATAATTCGTGCTGCTGAGACCTGCAAATTATTTCTAGGTTGTAGTATTGTATGAATATTGTCCCACTCATAAAAACAGTGCAAATAGTTCTGTCCCTTTGGATAACAGTAAAATGGAAATAAATATAGTTAAATTTATGAAATAAAATTAAATAGGATTTTTTGTGAAGGTAAGTCTGGCCAGTTATACAAGCAACACGAGTCGGACGAGTCTAAAGATATGAGCTGAATTAGGTGAAACATTAAAGTTCTAGTCTGTGTCAATTACTCTCATAATAAATAATAATAATAATGTTAACTGTATTTTTCGGTATAAGTTGCATCAGTCCAAAAATACGTCATGACGAGGAAAAAAAACATATATAAGTCGCACTGGACTATATGTCACATTTATTCAAGACCAAGAGAAAACATTACCGTCTACAGCCGCGAGAGGGCGCTCTGGGGTAGGCTACAGGAGCACTGAGCAGCATAGAGCTAATTTTACGGTTTTTTATTTAGAAATGTAACTATATTCATTTTTACAATTATTTATTAATGTCACACACACACATACCTAGTGCCTTATGACTTAAAAGATGAGAGTGGTAAATGTTACAGACATGGAACTCTATTATTGATTTTAATTTCCACTTCACTGTTATCCAAAGGGACAGAACTATTTGCACTGTATTTATCAGTGGGACAATATTCATACAATACTACAACCTAGAAATAATTTGCAGGTCTCAGCAGCACGAATTTGCCCAGCTACATCTGATTCAAATATTATGCTAATTAACAGTGAGCGTAGTTTCAGACATTTCAGTGTTTCACTCGCACTGACTCTTATTCTGCCTGAAAGAATGACAAGACCGAGCTGAAGGCATAGACAGTAAAAGAAATGGACACAGCGACCCCATTGGAACTCAATTGAGACAAATGAAGCCCAGTTTTAGCGTTTTTTAGCACTTCCGTTTCTGACGCGCAGACTCAAACTAAGCTTGATGACGTCAGCAACCTGTCTGACAGATGTAAATCTTCTAGTAGCTGTGTGTGCAAACTGCCATCGTTAATCTTGCAGAGACGGCGAGCTTGAGCGGGGAGTTCTTTGTCGTGAGTGAGCAGGAGTAAGTATTCTGATTAATGATTTTGTATAGTATTTTAAAATGTAACGCCAGTACGCCATATTAAGTTAATTGCCTGCGAGCTTCTCCTCCTGTCTGTACGGTAATGCGACAGAGAGACGAGTGGTTATGATGCAATCGTTAGCCTATTTTTTACAAAAACTGTTTATACAGGGCCATAATGTAACATAGAAGGTAATGGAGCCCTTTATACATTGTCGTGTATCTTTAGAAATAAATAATGGACAAACAGAGTCTTTAAACGCCTCAGATGTAAAGTTATTCGCTGTCAAAGTGACGCCAAAATGAATGGGAGTCAATGGGAATGCTAACGCAATTGAAGTTCTGCTAAAAGATGGCAGCCCCCACCCGACTTCAACTTCCGGTCGAGTTCCTTGCCCCCTGGCTGAAGGCTGTCAGATGAAAACCGATCCGATTCGACCAATCAGATGAAAGCAGCGTTTCAGCTCCGCCCACAAATCAGAATGAAATATTGAAGCCATAAACCGAAATGATCAAAACATACACGGACCAACTGTCTTGTCCATGTTGTCTCACTGAATTGAATCCTCCTCTTCTTGAGTTCTTGAGTCTCTGACCTTCTGTAAGCCCCGCCTTGTTCACACAATGATTGACGTGGCGCGAGGGCGGGGACACGTGATCGGCTCGGAATGCATTTTCAATGTGCACATTGAGTTTTGCTACATTCATTGCGGGACACCGAATGAAAATGCAATCGTAAGTGTCTTGACTGTGAGTGTTAATGCAATTAAGAAAAATAGCATTTAAATGATCATTTTGCCACAGTTTTTGCTTTAACATGTTAGACATATCTAATCATTTCTGTAATACATTTTCATTTTAATTTTGCAACTTATAAAGTGTTAAAATTAATATTCATTTTACATTTTAAAACTGGTGTAGTAAATGGCAAATGAAAATTATGTAATTTAATTTTCATTTTCATTTTGCACCAAACGTTGCACAAATGTATTGGAAAATGTAAATGTAAATACAGAAATGCATTGCCATTTTACATATTGCATTGTCATTTTGCATATTACATCCCAAATTGAATAATGCTACCCATATGCTTCCATAGTTAATAGCAAGTATTGGACGTTAAAATAAAGTGCGACCATAGAAACATTTATGAAGTTGTTATGTACTTAAATAGCTGTACCTGCAGCAGAAAGCAGTCCAGTCCACAGGGCTCCGTCTCCATTCGGATCTCTTTATTCTTCCTCTTATATACATTAGGAGATGCATGGAAAGCTGAGCACAAACAACATTTACTTTTTATTTACATCCATTCTGGATGATTCAATAACAAGTGATCCCTGTTCAGAGCTAAACATAGCATAATTATAAATACACTAAATATAACATTATACACAGCTGACCACCTGCCAGTAGATAATTTCAGACTAACTTTACTGCCATGTTTAAAACAGGGCTTGATCTACTGATGAAGATTGTACAATATGATATCATTACTGAAAAGTATTGCAGAATTCAGGAGCATGCACTTCATGAAAGATAGCAGAATCACTCTCTTCATTTACATAAACACAAAAAGGCAGAAGACTAGAGAAGGACATTATAATATCTTACGGTGCAAGAAGCAGTCGTATTTAAAGCAGCGGCGACAGAAAAGTGTGTGAAATGAGTGTAGACTTTGCTCTCTCTGAACAGATTTGGCAAAGGGGCCGTCCATGTTGGGCGTGCAGAGAGGAGGTAACTTCACAGGGCTGGGTGGCTCCAGGAGATCCTTATACCTGCAAGAGAAAGAGAAAAGTACAGCTATTATATTATTTGTAATAGCAAAACAAACTGAATTGAAGCTACAGTAAAAAGTTTGGGGCTGAAACAAGTCTCTTATGCTCACCAAGGCTGCATTTATTTAGTCAAAAATACAGTAAAGACTGTAATATTGTGAAATATTACTACAATTTCAAATAACTGTTTTCTAATTTAATATATCTGTAAAATGTAATTTATTTCTGTAATGACAACATTGAATTTTCAGCAGTCTTCAGTGTCAGATGTTTCTTCAGAAAACATTCTACTATGCTGATTTGCTTCTCAAGAAACATTTCTCATTATTATCAATGTTTAAAAAAAACTATTTAACTTCTTGAGGAAAGAAACCGAAAGAAACAGGATTTATTTAGCATAGAAATCTTTTTTAACATTCTCTGTTTACTATCACTCTTGATCAATTTAATGAGTCCTTGCTGGATAAAATGATCAATATCTTTCAAAAAAATCTGACCCCAAATGGTTACATTTTGTCATTATTTATTCATCCTCATGGTGTTCCAAACCCATATTAACAGCTTTTAAGTATTATTTCTGCACAATTTTTGGTCGAAGGGTTAGGGAAAAGAAAAGTTACTAAGTTTGGTCTTAGTAAAATGATGACATAATGTTCTGTTTTGGATGAACCTACTCTTAAAAGTGCTGAATTTGTTTTACACACATAACAGGCCATTAAATATGAATCTCAAAGATTTCCCCCAGCCAGCGGAAAGAAATAAAATGAGCACAGCTGGTGGAATGAACAATAATGACATAAAACCGTAAACAGTTGGATGGTAACGCAGACTGTGACGGGTTTTTGTTTCCACTGCTGCTGCGGGGGCTGCACAGCCAGCTGACAGAAGAGCCCGAGGAGCTTCCCATGATCCTTCATTTACCACAGTTTTAAGGTGGCATGACATTTTCTATCCTAGTCATGTGAAGAATGTGCATGCATGCAAGGTTTGCCATTATGGTGAATAAAAGCTTTCGTTTGGGATTGCATCATGTAAAGTGTGCAACTCTGAAATTGATGCAACTGGACTGAACTGGAAATGACTAAAGCAAGCTAATCTGTTTGTCCAAACAATGGAAGACAGGGGAGTGTTCAGAAAAACTGTTTGAAAATAGCTGTTTTTAAAATACACACTTCAAATTTATATATACTTAAGTTTCGCTTTTAAGAATACCAGATATTGACAGATGGTGTTGGATCAGCCTAGACACAATCTAAATGGTGTGCATTTGGGAGAATCTAGTTTGAATCTGGACAATGTCAGTTGATCCTGTTCATTGCAAAAAATTAAGGTTAAAAAAAAAATTAACAGGGTGGCCTACTTGTCCTTCAGCTCCTCCATGGTGCCTTTGTACGGAAACATGGATGCGATAGCTGTGAAAATCTTGTCGTGAGGAATCTTCTTATTGGTGGAGAGCTCTCTTCCTAGCGAGGGAAAAGCAAGACTAAAATCAGAATTTTCCTGAATTTGACTTTTAAAACAAAAGTAGAATAGTGCATGGGCTTGTGTACTGTATATGTGCATGTGTAGGGGTCAGCGTGTACCATAACTCTATACGGTCCTAAAACTAACTGAATGAACAAGCAGGTTCTGGGAATAGAGGTGACACTCAGAGCAAACAACTGCACATAGACACAGAGGCTGATCTGATGGGTAACACATGAGAGCTCTGGTCTATTTATTGTTCAACAACCAGTGACACCATCAAGTTCCTATTAAAAGCCCTAATTCTATGACGCAACATATGGTAATAAACTTTTTATTTAATTAAATATTTAATATATCAATTTAATACAAAAATAAATACATATTAAATAAAATTTAATACATTTTTGGTCAGTAAACATTTCTTTTTTTTAAGTTAATAAAATTGAATAATCTACTTAATGATTTTTGAATGTATAATATATTTTTACATTTAATTTTATTGCGATAATTATTCCAATATTTTGCTTCTGTTCAAACCAACTCACCTTCAGCAGTGCTCCTCCTCTTCCTCTTGAAGAAGCCCACTTTTGACTCTTCTGGTCCTTCAGCTGTAGTTTTCTGCATCCCTTTCTTCTCCTCCTCCTCCTCCCCCTCCTCCTCCTCTTTCTCTGTTCTCTCTGAGGGCTCTTCCTCCTCCTCTTCCTCTGGGTCTGAGTATTGGCTCAGTGCCTCCACCAGCTCTTTAAAGATCTCATCATTTATGAAGCCTCCTTCTGTTATCAGGGTACAAGATACTTACATACACCACACTGCCTGTCTATCATTCACATGCATGTGAACTGCTGATTAGCATGTATACTATGGTTTAAAAGTTTGGGGTCAGTATTTTTTTTTTTTTTTTTTAAGAAATGTATACTTTCAACCAGCAAGGATGCATTAAAGTGACCAAAAATGACATTAAAGACATGTTTCAAATAAATGCTGTTCTTCTGAACCTGCTACAGAATCTTAGAAAAAAATCAAAAATCCTCAGAAATATTACTGTTTTTATGATTTATAATAAGAATAAATGTTTCTTGAGCAGCAAATCAGCATATTAGGCTTAGACTTCTGAAGGATCATGGGACACTGAATACTGGATTAATGATGCTGAAAATTCAGCTTTGAATTAAAATATATTCAAACAAAAAACAGTTACTTCACAATATTATTATTTTATTGTATTGTTCATTAAAAATCCATGCTTTAACATAAGAAACTTACAAAATGATTTAGAAATTTGAAAGGGCTTTCCAGAAGAGCTTCAGCTCAGGTCTAGCGACACCTCTGGTCGTGTGTATAAATACATATTGTGATGCTCACCTCTGTCTCCATGCACCCCGTCATAATTGTCAATCAGCTCTTCCAGGAAAGCTTCATCCTGTTCCAACACCTCATCTCCCATGTAAGGGATATTATGCAGAAATGTCTCATCTTCCACCTCAGAAGAAAAAGGAGGAAAGACATTTATTTGCTATTTTATTGATTAATATAAAGACGTGTTCCATATATATTCAAGGATCAGTGAGGTTCTTCTAATGAGAGATAAATGCACACTGATATTGTAAATGTGTGTTGTGGGTGGGAGTTCTTGTGTATGCCTATATTTGTGCCTGGAATTGAGTGTAGGCGTTTAAAGATGCACATCCTCCTCTACCTGAGAGATGATTTTAAAAAAACACCGCTTACAGCTGTCAGAACATGTGAATGCGTTGCTGCAGGGTGACCTACTTTTTAAAATGACCAGTGACATAAAATGATTCTTTTCTTCTATTTTCATCTCTCTCTCTTTCTCCTTATTTTTCTGCAGACCCAGGCTTCTAATGATAATTATGATTGAGTGAATTGTGTGTGTTATTGTGTGTGTGTGCACTTATTTTTCCACATCCAGTACCATGAAGTTCTGCTGCAAAGGGGACCAGGAGTACATGAATGGTATCCCAGCAACAGTTGTCAAGGGACGCATGGCAACTGCCTGGTTCGGAAAAGATGGAAAGCCAGACTCTACCATGCACAACTGCGATTGGACAAGAAAGGGAAAAAAGGAAAACAGAGGACAAGTCAAAGTGTCACTAAGAACTATTAGAGGACCGTTAAATTGCTTTAGTCCTGCATATATTAATTAGCCAATGTAATTTGAATATATTAATTTTACATTAGTTGTATTTTAATACATGTACTCATACAGTAGATTACTAATATAAATCTAAATAAAAAAAATAATTTTCATGTATCATTAAATAAAAACTGTGAACTGGCTCAAATGATTTGTTACAAAGATTTGAAAATCAGTCACCAAAACTTCTCTAATTAACAGAAATGTGGGCGGGAATAATTACTTATTTTGTAATTTCTTCCATTAATCACTCAAACCTTGTATGGCTTCAAAAGAAACATAATGCACTAACTGAACAGACCATTTTATGATATTTTTGTGCTTTTGTTTCCTTTTTGAAGTTCAAACGCTTCAGTCCCAAAAAAAAAAAAATGAATAGCATTTAATATGTCTCCTCTCCTTTTTTTCACAAAGAAAAAAGTAATACTGGAGCAACATGAGGGTGAGAAATAATGAAAGAATTTAACGCCACACCAAATCAGTGACAAAAACATCATTAGATCAAGAAGAACTGAAATGGGACCAAATGTGTGCAAGGGGAAATTACACTTGTGACCAAAATCATAAGCCACTAATCAAAATATTTGGTTTGGCTTTATCTAAGGAACATCAAGTGTGGTATTGTTTTCCAGTGCTGTTGTATGAAGGATCCAGCTGTGCAGGTATGTTGAGCAGTCTCTGTATTCCACAGAGAGCTAAGCTCTGCGGTGTCCGCTGGCTGCTGTTATTGTGGATATCACAGGATTTTAGATACTGAGATCTGGCTTGGCAAACATACAAATACATTCTTGGCAACAGAGCAATTTAGTGAGGAGGGGGGAAAAACACTTTGCTGCGTTTTACTGGCCTGCTGATAATATTTGCCCTGACTAATTAATTAGAAGTTAACTATACCACAGTCTGTCCGTTAATAACATAATTAGATTGATTTAAACGCTTGTCTGGTAGGATATGATAAAGTAGGTTCTGCAGGAAATGGAAGGCGAACTGTGGCACCTGATCATTAGTCATTACTGGCATTTTGTTAGAATAAATTATGTTTGGAAAATGGCAAGGCAAAGCTGACTATGTATTGACTCGGCTCATAAATCATCTGGGGGACAGTCTTGTGCTGAATTAGCAGGGGCAATTCACAGTAAAGCTATCTAGAAGCAAGATGATTGACACTGGGTAGTGGTAGTCAAGGCCCCCAGCTGTGTCATTCTTGCCTTTTTACTGGGCAGAGAGCCACTGGTTGTGCACAGGGGAATGGACTGGATTCGGAGCTTGGACCATTCCTCATTCAGCAGCTCAGTTCTTCCTTCAATCTTGCGGCGATTTGACTGGAACAGAGCCTGTGAAAACACAGTTTCATAGTTAAAAAGGTTACAAAATTCTAAACGAAATACACTACCAGTCAGATGTTTAGGGTTGGTAAGGTAAAATTTTAATTAATCCAAAGCGACTTACAGTGCATTCATGCTATCAATTTTTACCTATGATGCGCTCCGGGGAAATTGAACCCCCAACCTTCATAAAACAATGCTCTACCGCTTGAGCTACAGGAACACTAGGGTAGGGTTGTTGTTTTTTTTTTTTTTTTTTTTTTTAAGAAGTTTTTTTTAAATGGAAAATACAGTAAAATAGCATTGTGAAATAGTATTAGTGTTTTTTATTTTAAAACATTTAAAAAAATATTTTTGTGATACAAAGCGGAATCCTTCAGAAATCATTCTATAATATGATGATTTGCTGCTCAAGAGATATTTCTTATTATTTTGAGATATATTTTGGAAGCTGATTTTTTTGGGATTCTTTGATGAACAGAAAGTAAAAAAAAACAGCATTCATCTGAAACTGAAATATTTTGTAACATTATTTATGTATTTACTGCCACATTTGAATAATGCATTCTTGATAAATAAAAAAATCTTACCAACCCCAAACTTTAATGGCAGTATATATATATATATATATATATATATATATATATATATATATACATAAATGCTTAGAGGTGAGAGAATCCAGCAATATATAAAAGTTATAGTAAAAGTGTAAAGTAAAGAAGAGTAAAACAGTAGTGTAAAAGACCTTCTACCTTGACCTCCTCAGCTTTGCGGAAGCGTTTCAACTGTCTTAACCTCATGTACTCAGACTTGACTCTCTTCTTCCATTCGAGCAGACTGTGGGGGGGCTTGGCAGTGCAGGACCGGGGACCTGACACCTCCTCCATCATCAGCCTCACCTGGCTACAATGCAAGGGAGACAAATGCACATCCAGCTGAGCTGAGCTCACATTCAGACAACACTGGAACAAACAGTAAGTTTAACAATTTTTTTAATTTTTTTAATTTATATTTATTTATTTATTTATAAAATATGTGTGTGTGTGTGTGTGCATGATGTTTTAATTATTATATCTAATATAATACATTACACATAGTAATTACTATATATAAATATAGTATGGAGCATAAAATCATCTGTATTGATTCTCGTAAATCCATAAATTCATCTTTATGGGGAACATATTCTCTGGGATTTGATAAACAGCACCTTGCATAAGGGTTCCCAACAGATGTGACTCATTCTCGGGAAACATTATCTGTGATGTGATAACCAGCACCTTCCATAAGGTTTCCCATCAGATGTGACTCATTCTCTTTCACATACACACAAGGGACCTATAAATTGCATGACTCGAACTTTATCATTCAATAGTGACTCTATATAGGACTCACTCACTGCCCCCTGCAGTTCACAAAACACAACTATCATTCCGCATCACACACACCATTTAAAGGGCTTTAATTCAGATTAGTGCTTCAGATGAACGAAACACGCCAGAAACCACTTAATGGAAAAGAAACCGACAAGAGGGAACGCGCTAGATGCCAAAGAGCAAAACTGGCCATGCAAACCGCATCCAAGTGACACTGTGTGCTCGGAAAAACAAGCGCTCCTGACCAGCACACATTAGAAGTGGGCGTGTCTCTCTCGCGAGCCCATGTCACCACGGTGCGGATAAGTGCGTAGTACACTTTTCACCATTTCTTAACCCTTCAGTGTTGTTTTCTCGAACTTTCGAGGAACTAAAATGAAATATAAAATGATGTTTGAGGACGAATAGCGTGAGGCTACACGGGCCACGAACGAAAGCGTTTATAATGAAGGACGCGAAGCTTCAAAAACGCCACGCGTTGAAAATACTTGCACGAGATACTATGAAGCAAACGATACACGCCGAGACGATTTAAACGTGTTGTGTGCAACATGCTCAGTCTCTTTTGCACATGCTGGATAACGATACGGAGACAGAGATCGCCGTCGCAGTTTGAAATACCTTAAGAGTCCCTGCTCCTTCCTTTAAATCCTCGCGAATCAGCCTCGGCTCCAAGTGCGCAGCAAAGAAGTCCGCGTGCCCAAAAACGTCCTGTAGTGAAAAACGGTGTTCTGGCTACCGACCCACTGCAGATGTCGGTGCCAGAATGCTTTTGTTGACGAGCGGAGGGGATGTGAGGACTCCTCGGTCGTCCGTAAGCATGTTAAGTTAAGAGCTGCGCACTTGGTTGGCACGGTCAGAGCACAGGGTGACGTCTTTATTATGAACATACTCCAGCTCTCTCTGCTGGACCACAGGCTACGAGTGCGCCCAGGAGGAGAATAATAATGCAACTCATTTTCTGAATAATTAATAGCCTGAATGCAAACATGTACGTGAACTTTGACATTTAGTAAGCTTCGTTGAAAATTTGATTAATCGATTAATAGCAATTATTATTATTATTATTATTATTATTATTATTGAATAGTTCCATAGTAGCGTGCTTTATATTGTGCATGACCTCAGACATTTTTAAGCTTCGCATAAAATTTAAGTAATCGATTAATAACGTTATCCGTCTATTATTTTTCTTATTATTGAATAGTTCCATAGTAGCATGCTCTATATTGTGCATGACCTCAGATGTTTAGTAAGCTTCGTAAAATTTGAGTAATAGATTAATAACGTTATCCGTCTATTCTTCTTCTTATTATTGAATAGTTCCGTGCTTTATAATTTACATTATAAATATATATATATATATATATATATATATATATATATATATATATATATATATATATATATATATAAGTACTGATGACAGAAACAGCTTACAAATAAACCATTTGTAGTTTTAATTACTTTATAGCAAGAATCCTAATCAAATATATTGACGTATTATGTACACGTGGATGTTAATGTATGCAGAAACCGAAGTCTCCGTGCAAAGGGGCCTGGCTTGAGTATCCAATGCTTGTTGTTTTTGCACGGCTCCCTTGAGATCCGCAGCGCTTAGCATGTGCTGTTTTCCTCCGGAGAGCGAGCGAGGGCGGCGTGGGGTCCGCCCGCCGCGCGACGCGGAAGCCACTGCCCTTCTATGTACGTCACACGTGACCCAACGAGAACGCGCTTGAATGGACGCGCTCGAGAGATGGTAACGCAGTTTGAAAAGCACAAGCAGTCAAATGTTTTATACATTTACCTCTCCCTGGCCCCAATTATATCAGTAATAGGCTGCTACTATTAGCTCCAATGACTGCTATTGCGATTACTATTAAAATATATATATAGGCATAGTATAATAATGGTGCAACTACAAATGCAACAATAATAATAATGTTATATTATGTTATATAATTTAAGGATACATCTCACATAGAACGCTTTCGACAGATGTTTTGATATTTATGAATCCACTAGATGGCGACATGTAACCATTTACACCTCAGTCCTATTTTTTTTTACAGTTTTTTTCAACTGCTTTCACACATTTTCCAAAGTTTTCCCCTTTTTTTTTTCAAAGCTTAACACACAAATTCAAGAATTGCACACACGAAATGGCTAAATGCCTCACATATCTTTCAAAATGAAACAGTCAAAATATCACAAACATATTTCAAAAGCAAACATTTGTCTTATGTTGTAAACACCTTTACCATAATGTTATATTTTTGATTATGTCATATACACACTGTTATTCAAAACCTAAAGTTCTTCTTTTAAAAGCTCACATGTACATGACTGAATGTTATTGGGAGAGAGTTGTTGAATATATAAAGTAAAAACAAAAGCTAAATTGAAACCAAGCTTTATTTTTTTTGCTCTTTGTGGTTGTAAATGTAGTATTAGTGGACACAGTTTGAAAAGAAAAAGAATACATCAAAAATATGTATTGTTGTAGCATGTAGTGTAAAACCAAACATAATGTGTGTGCTTGCATGTGGAGATGGTTGGGTGTATCTAGGCTCCATCTCTCCTCCGGGCTGGGTCCAGCCAACATACGTCATCCACGTCACATGCTATATTCTCTCTTGATACCTTACCAAACTGTGACCAATGCAATGCACTGTAGTAAATGAATGTAAGGGTACTACAGTAGAAATATATATAATTATAGTATAGGCCTATTTTTGTTATGGTAAAAAAAAGCCATTATGTGTAGATTAGAACATGTGTACATTACATTAGATTGTTACATACCGGTTCTCATTTCTAAAGGTTCGAATTATACCCGCCACAGTAAATCTACTCAAATAGATTGTCTCATTGTTAAACCATGGTTAATCACATGATCGAGTACTGTAGCCCTAATCTCATTCGAGACCACTCTTCTTGTTCCTTGTTCTCCTCCATTTCTGACTCGTCCTCTTCCTCGCCTTGCTCCCCTTCCAACTACTCTTTGTCGAACTCGTCCTCTGGCTCTCCCTCCAACTCCTCTTACTCTGTCTCCATTGTTTGCATCCATTGTCCAAAACCTATTACTTGACCTTTGGCCTATTTATAGGCCACTAGTAAAGTTATGATCGGTTGTTGTTAAGTAAAGCAACAAGTGTTTGCACATGTGAGGAGTTAGTGTGAGGCACTGATGAATTAGTGTGCCATTTTGATTGTTGTGTTTATAAAAGGAAATCAAGTAAC